>NW_027532594.1:4200822-4203467 GCF_008692635.1 Crocuta crocuta
CTGCCAGCTCAGAGCCTGGAGCCTGTTTCAGTCTGTGACTCCCTCTCTCTCTGACCCTCCCCTGCTCACGCTGTCTCTCTCTCTCTCTTAGAAATAAATAAAAATATTTAAAAAATATATATATTTGTTATTTCATTTTATTTCCTTATTTGGAAATTATTTATTCATAGTATTTGGGCATCTGTCAGAACATTGAAAACTGATGAGACAGAAACCAATCCTGACTTATATACTTCAGCCTGAGCTGATGATCAGTTTAGAGCATTGTGTGTGGCCTTGGAAGTGGCTCGGGGAGGCTGAGTAGCCTTAGCCTCTCGTTTGACAGTTGTTTGACTGTCCCACTGGACTAAGTTGAGAAATCACACAGCTTTGTTTACTGCCAGCAGCCATTCTGCTACCCCAGAGGAGCTGGCTTTCAGATGAAGCTGATGTTGAGGATGCAGAGCGGAATGACAGAGAGAAACTGGGTGTTTGGTGATGTCATCAGCCTGATGGATGGACCAGCCCTGAAACCTTCCCTACTCTGTATTTCCAGTCATAGGATGCAAAAATTTTCTTTGTTATTTAAGCCACTTTGACTTTGTTTTTCTGTTGCTCTTGAAGGTGTTCTATTAAAGTGTGTGTGTGTATATATATATGAAAGATTTTATTTTTAAGTAATCTCTATACCTAATATGGGGCTCAAACTCACAACATTGAGATCAAGAGTTACATGCTCTATTGACTGAGCCAGCCAAGCAACCTTCTGTTACTATATTTTTAATATTATTTTTTAAATTTTTTTTTNCCAACTCTTGATCTTAGCTCAGTCTTGATCTTAGGGTCATGAGTTTAACCTCCATGTTGGGCTCCACACTGGGCATGGAGCCTACTTAGAAAATAAAACATAAAATAATATAAAACTAACTGTGATTAAAATACTAAAGGATCTAGTGGGATATGGGGGGCCTGGGTGGCTCAGTCAGTTAAGTGTTCAACTCTTCATCTTGGCTCAGGTCATGATCTCAAGGTTCATGAATTTGAAACCTGTGTTGGGCTCTGTGTTGAGCATGGAGCCTGCTTTGGATTCTCTCTCTCTCTCTCTCTCTCTCAAAATAAATAAATAAATAAATAAACTTAAAAAAAAACAGAGCATTTCAGCAGAGATACTACTTAAAAAGAGTTAAAAGGAAATGCTAGAAATAAAATACAATATCAAGATATGAAGAATCATCTCAACAAACTTATCAGCAGAATGAACACATACAACCCAAGAAAGAATCAGTGAACCTGAAATAGGTCAATAGAAATGATCCAAGTTGAAATGCAAAGAGAAGGTAAGAGTGAATATAACAGAAGAGTACATCCAATAGAGCTGTGGGACAATATCACATTACCTAACAAATCTAATTGGAACCCCAAAAGGAGGTGAGAGAGGGAACAGGGTGGAAGAATATTTGATGGTAGTATGACTGAGAATTTTTCAAAATTAATGAACAACAAAAGGATCCAAGAGGCTCAGAGAATCCTAAGGGGAATACAAAGAAAGATATACCACACATCACAGTAAAGCTGTGACACATCATAGTAAACCTGCTGGAATCAAAAATTAAGAGGAAATGTTGAAGGTAACCAGAAAACAACAAAAACATTATGTACAGAAGAACAAATACAAGAATTATAGCACAGCTTTCTTCAGAAACTTTGCAATCCTGAAGACAAAGGAGTGATTTCTTTTAAGTACTGGAAAACTTAGACTTCACCACAATCTCATCAGGTCATTTGAATTTTTGGTGTGCATGACGCTAATGGGGACAAAGAAAAATGGTGGCACTATGGGAACAAGAGTAAATGACAGGGCTTAGATCCAAGGAGCTGGGTGGACTTGAGAGCCAAAAGTGACATGGATGTATCTCATGAAATCAGACTATCAATAAGCTAGGATCCCAACCCCAAAAAGGGTTTTCCAGAGCCTGACCAGGTCAGTGACTACATTTTCTCACTCACTTCCAGCATGGTGGGGTTGGATTACAATCAAAATTTCAGTATCCACTTTAAGTGGATAAAACACCTATCCCTGGTGTTTTGAAGACACAGAATGAGTGGTGCAGATTTGATGATAATAGCTAAACTACAAAGGATAGTTCTTATGATTCCATCTATTATGGTATTAGGAGACGGAGAAAGGTGAACAAAGAATGCAGAGGACATAAACCTAGCAGGAGGAGCCAAAGCAGCTAAACAACGATTTCACGTTGCTCTTGAGATGCAGGATTGGAGCAGGAGCAAGTCCTGAGTGGATGGTGGGCAAAGTGTGCCAAGCAGTGTAATTTCAAGCAGTCTTAGCTCTTTCATAATATCCATCCTTTTCCAAAAGACTCCTCCACTAAATATATAATCTAATACTACTCCTAGAGATTTCCATTCCTATGTCCCTCCTATATAAACATTTGAGAATCACCAGGGAGAGGTGTGAGGGAAAAAGATTAAATCTAGAGATTCTACTTGCTCACTCACGCTCTTTACATCCATCCAATGCTAGCTGTTTGCTACACCACAATAATTAATTCTCCAAACCCATAAGGAGAAAAGCAATGAGAAAGAGCATGTGTATGTATTGGGCGGTGAGGTGGGAAATGCTGGATTTTAACTGATAAGAATCCCTG
>NW_027532594.1:4203532-4218011 GCF_008692635.1 Crocuta crocuta
ACTGCCTAATTTAAAGAAGAACAGCCAAGATATAAAGAGGATTTGGATTTTATTTATTTATTTATTTATTTAATTTATTTATTTATGAGGATTTGAATTTTACAAAGCCAAGGTCAACCCCTTTATATTTCAGCTCCTATTACATTACTGGCAATAGCATTTCAAATGAACATAGAAAATGAAATACTAACAGGAGGGGGAAAGGGAAGACATAACTTCCCCTCTGGAAACAGGGATGACTGTTAAGCTTTCTCTTGTGGGTTCCTGCCTCTGAAGATACACATTTTGGGGATCAGAAACCTCCTAACTTCTGCTTACCCTTCTGTTTCAGGAGTCAAAACAGTTTTCAATCTTCCTATCTACATTCTAGGTGTCTACAATTATTCCAGAAATTACACTTGTTGAATTGTTTTTCACTTCTAATGCTATTGGGCAAATCTTTTGGGTACAATTCTGGTACTTAAGTAAGACAATGGAGGATTTATTATAATATCTAGCTAAAGATGGGCTTATCATTCCTTTTAAAGGTTTGAAATATTTTGATTGCATTTAGATACTGAGATGGATTTTTTTAAAAATACATGTTTATCACATGAAAAAGATTTTAAAAATTATTATTGAAAACCTCCCTACTTTAAGAAGCATGAATTAGTCATATTATCTTTTTAAAAGCCCTCTTTAGTTCCAAGGAGACAAAGAAAATTACTGGTCATTAAGTATGTTACATGCATGACGAATATTTATTATACCCAATGTAACAGCTTAGAATAAGCAAACGTGGTAGAGTTGTAATTTTTATGTGTTACATGTATAATTCAGCATAGGCCAAAGCCTTTTTATAATCAATGTGATAATTTTTTGGAATTTTGGATAAGCAGAGTAGAAAAATGTGTGATTACATATTTCAAGTCTCAATTTTAGATTTGACTATCAAACAATGGCTTAGTCATAAATTAGGAGCTCTATGATGTTCTGCTTCCCTAACTGAGAAGATAGGAAGTAAGTGATACACTTTTTAGAGGGAATCCGTGCAGTGCCTAGGTTAGATAAAGTGAATCTTTAGGGATCCATCTGGCTCTAGGAGTCTATGACCATATGACTCCTAAGGTTTCTTCTAGCTCAGAAAACAATGTGCTTGGGACATAATTTTTTCCCCTACCTTCAACTGTTACATAGGTTACTCATGTAATTTTGCTTTCTTAATTCATTGCTGCTGATGTCTATTATTTATGTGATGTTAAATCTTTCATCAGAAATGCAACTACAACAATAATGTTCTGGGAAAACATTCAGTTTGTGAGGAGTACACTGCAGTAAAAGTAGAGCTCATCCATGAAACATTAGAAAATGCTGTCCCATTAGAAGTAACCTTTCCCATCTATACTCTGATGGTATTGATTTAGAGTTACACTTTAAGATAGCTGATGCTAGTTCTACATGTCACATCCAAACAAAAAATAAATAACCCAAAAGTACATTTTTATTAACAACAAAATTATTAGATGGTACCTTAAAAGTAGGCATTTAAACTCAATGCCTGTGGGGAGCCTGGGTGGCTCAGTCAGTTAAGCATCTGACTCCAGCTCAGGTCATGATCTCACAGTCCAATCTCACAGTTCGTAGGTTTGAGCCTGTGTCGGGCTCTGTGCTGACAGCTCAGAGCCTGGAGCCTGCTTCAGATTCTGTGTCTCCCTCTCTCTCTGCCCCTCCCCCTCTCACTCTGTCTCTCTCTCTCAAAATAAAATAAAGACATAAAAAATTTTAACAACAACAAAAATATAAAAAAATAAACTCAATGCCTGAAAAACTGTAATGTGACATTCAATTACATCTGAAACTTTAAAAATATATTTTAAAAAAATCAAATATGGTGCATTGCAATTTCTTTAAGTTACTTCCTTTATTTCAAAGTGCCAAAAAGCTAAAGATGTTCTTATGCACACATATATGCTATGTGTCTCAGAATTTAAAACTATGCAAAGAATTTATCAATATGACTAAAAAATGAAGTATTTACACACATCAGTGTATGCTTAATACTTATTTTTGAAATCTATTGCCGATCCTATGTCAAAAGAGCAATGACTCAACCAGAAAAAGCAAAGGCTGTCTTTTCTTTTCTAAAGTGCTTATTAGCAACCATACCCAAAAGCAATGGTTTTCAGAAATACATAACACTGAAAGGTGATCAAAGAGTCACTACTTACAGATTCAAATATGCCATTTTGTAACTTTGCATATGTAAACCGGTTTTATCTGCATTAATGAAAGATTGCTTTCAATGGCCCTCAACTATATGCTTCAAATCAAGACAGTGCTATTAGTATCAGCAGCATGAACAATGACAGTAGAATAAATCCCAGCACATTTTAAATGCATCACAGCAGACTAGAAAAACTGTAACAGCTTTTGGATATGTTACATATCCAAAGATAAGCCTTCTTTTTCAACTCTGCATATAAACATTAAAAAAAAATTAAAACCACTTTCTTGTCTCTTTATACAGCATTTTACTATATATGAAGAGATTAAAACTCTTGTACTATTTAACCTAACTCTTGTTTCTATATAGAGCAGGCTTCACATTTTCAACATTTAGAACAAAGCCTATTTCCACCAAGAAAGCAAGAAGAATTTAACAAATGAAATACCTACACTAAAAACCTGGGGTGGGGGGAGGAAACTGTGAACAATTCTGAAATGAACTTTTTTTTCTTTTTTAAAAAACGTTGATATAAACATTCCAAAATAGAATTTGCTTTCTGATAGTGAAATATCTGACTTCATTTCCATCATATCACATTTATCTGATTTATATAATTTAGAAAAACTAGGCATCTTAACCTAACTGCTTTCTGTATCAGACTCATCTTAACTCATGCCCTCAACATGAACCATTCAACAGTCTCATAGTGAGCATCCTCTCGCGTCTCTATTTTACCCCTCCTTTCTCCTCTCCAAAAATTCCATATATCCCAAGAGAATCTCCATCAAAAAAAACCCCACAACTTAAATATATATTGTGTTAATGCTACATTTGATTTAAAGTAGTAATAAATTATAAATTGCCAAATAACTTAATGTAATTCACAATGCAAATCCCTGGTAGAAAAAGAATCCATCTTGCCCTGAATATAATACAGTAGTCCAGTGATTTCAAATTATTTTTGAAATAAAGGCAAAAATGAGGTGTAAAATACAATACTATTTATAAAAGTTAAGTAAGAAACCAGTTACCATAAATCTTTTTACAAGGATAAATGTAATGTGCCTTCCTGCTTCTAAAAATTGTTAGGGAGGTTTCTAATTAGCAGTTTCAAAAATCACTTAAAGGAAACTAGAGATTGAACTACATATCATTTGTAATGTATGACATATTAAATATATATAAAACAATAATACTGCAATAGTGAGTAATTTAAATTAATCTTTGGATCTGCTATTTTTTAGCAAGCATATTTCTTTTTCAAATTTTGCCTATAATTGATTAATTTTTAAATGTTAGTTTTCAAAAACTTTGCTACTAAAATACTATGTTAATAAGGAGATACCAGAAGTCTCAAATAGTAATAATATGCCTACAAAATAAAACAAAGATTGTTCTTGCATCTTTTGTTATTGTAACAAATACACTTTAAAATAGACAACATTGCTAGGCCTGGAAATTAAAAATACCCAAACCCTTAACAAAGGAACAAAAAAGGAAAGAAAAATTGAAAATACTTATTTAAAAATAAATCTGAAGTCCTTGCATTTCTTAGGAACTTGAACTTGCTTATCTTCTATGGACCAAACTGTATCTTCCACCATTCATCCATGGAATAGGATGTTAATTCTCCATTTTGTAGATTTCAGTTTGAATTTTCTTGAATGTTTGCAAAGCTGGTACTGGACTTGAGACGTTTGGCTAGATAAATCAAAAGTATTATATTTTAACTTAAATTTAATTCTCTAAGCATAATTATTCATTATTTTTATGTAAACTATAGTATTCATCTATTAACTCTATGTTTGAATCAGAATAGACTCAATCTTCTAAGAATTAAAACCCAAGTCTATTTTTTTCTACTAACCTCAAAAAATATAACTTTGCTTGAAGCCACACATGACTTTATTTGAAGCAGTACCAAATAAAACAGACATAATTTATATCATTTTGAACATCACAATCTCAAATATGCAATATAGGTAAACAACCGGAAATATTACAAAGTACAATAATAAAATTACATATTTAAAAGTCTAAGTTAGAGGTTCCTGGGGTGGTTCAGTTGGTTAAGCATCTGAGTTCCGCTCAGGTCATGATCTCACAGTTTGTGGGTTCGAGCCCCGTGTCGGGCTCTGTGATGACAGCTACCTCAGAGCCTGGAGCCTACTTCGGATTCTTTGTCTCCCTCTCTCTCTGACTCTCCCCTGCTCATCCTGCCTCTCTTTCTCTCTCAGAAATAAATAAAACATTAAAAAAAAAGTCTAAGTTAGTGGGGTGCCTGGGTGGCTCTGTTAGTTAAGCATCTAACTCTTGATTTCAGCTAAGCCGTGATCTCACGGTTCCTGTGTTCAAGCCCTGCATCAGGCTCTGTGCTGACAGTGCAGAGCCTGCTGGGAATTCTCTCTCTTTGCACTTTGCTTGCTCTCTCTCTCTCTCTGTATCAAAAATAAATAAATAAACATTTTAAAAAGTCTAATTTAGAAATCCAAATCAAATTTCTCTTAAAATAATTCTGTAATGTCAAAAAACTCTGTCAAAGAAAAGTTGAAAAAAAACTTAAATGGCTTACAAAACAAGTGAATGATATTACACATATGTGCACATACACACAAGTACATATGGCAGCTAATATGTACAATCAACTTTTATTATGATGCTAATGGGACTGAGCCATTAGGGTTAATAAAGGAAATCATGTCTATTTTGCTTTGTAATGTTTGTGCTTATAGTTAAACACGAATGTTTCTCATGTCCCATAAATGAAAAACAACTATAAAATAGTAAAAGTATCTTACATTGAATAACTAGGAATCTCTCTTACTTCAGAGGTTTTTAACAGGAGAGTAGAGGTTATGAGAAGGTCTGCAGTGGGATCCAGGCATGTGCTTTTTTGTTTTGTTTTAAAGCTCTGCAGACAATTCTGATATGTGGTCAAGGATGAAAACCAATGTTCTGGTTTTATCAGGGTCTCTGCTGACCACCACTCTAAGATGACAACATAACTTTCTAGACCAGTGTCCTGCTTCCAGCTAAACTAAAGGACAACTTAACCTAAAAAACAGCCCAAGCTAGAAATCTACTCTTAAGCTTCTGTGGATTTGGGAGACAAACTAAATCAAGAGGGTTTTTTCCTATGTTGTTTAAAGTTTCTTACTACTTACTAAATTTATTAAACTAACCAGGCAGCAATACCAATGAGTACATATATCTACAACTTCCTTGCTTCCTTACTCTCTAATAAATTCCTACATCCTTCAAAATTCTACTCCAAGAGATATTTAAAAAAGAAAAAAAAAAAAAAGGAAAGAAAGAAATTCTACCTCAAAGATCTAGGGATAAATTCCAACAGCCCTAATGCATAGTCAGTCTTATTCTCTATGGGCCAACCACACTGTATACCTTTAATTACTTTTGTTGTAATAATTGGATTACGGTCAGTGTGTTCTTGGAGGGCACATATTGTACTTTGTTCCTTTTTTTATTTTTTAAATCCCTAATTCCTACCACAGGACTTAATGAATGGGGGCATATAAAACTGTGGCATAAAAAAAATAAATAACAATGTCCATGAGATAACAGCACAAGAATTATTTGCTTACATTAGTATTTCTTTAAATTCATAAATCAATTCATAAACAATGCTTTCATGAAACATTAACAGGTATTATGGAAAAGTTCTATTGTCAAGTTTTGGGAATATGATCTCAGAACCTTTCATTTATATTCAGGTACATTATGAAGATTATAAAAAGGAATTTCACAGGCCTAGTTATTTTAAGAAACACACCCTAGGAAATGCTAACATTAGATACACGTTCTTTTATTCAACAAATATATTTGAGCATCCCTGCTATAGGCCCGGTACCTTCTGGCTACTGATGAGATAGTGGTGAACACGATAAACAAGACCCTTGTTCTGATGGAGCTTCCAGTTGAGTCAGGAGAGACAAATAAGATAGAATATAAATGAAAAGGCTAAATCAAAAAGTGATTAAATGTCATCAAAGAAAGATGATAGGTATAGGAGAATTTAAAAAACGACGTATTCTTAGAATAGGGGTCATAAAATGTATCTTTGAATAAGTAGTCTTTGACGTAAGACCTGGACGACTGCGAGCTAGTCAAGGATGGCAAGGAGGACCAGTGCAGAGCTTTGGGAAGGGGGCAGTGTGAATGAGTTTGGTGTTTGTAAAGGGAGCAAAAAGGCCAGGCTGCCTACATACAGCATCATGAGCAAAGAAAGGAGTGAGTGCAATGAGTTTAGAAAGGTAGATGAGGAGGGTGGGGCAGGTCACACATAGCTTAGAAAGCAGACCCCGGAAATAAGTTTCGATTTTATTGTAGATGCAATAAACAGGAACACAGGAAGGGTTTCAAGTGGGAGAAAAGCATAGTAACATTCGTGTTTAAAAAACTACTCTAGCCTCTATATGAAGAATGGATTGTTGTGGGTCAAAAAAAAAAAAAAAGAAAAGAAAAGAAAAGAAAATGGAAGCAAGGATACCAGTTAAGGGACTCCTGTATTAGGAGAGGTAAGAGATGGACTGGGCTGGGCTAGGGTATTATCAGTCAAGGTAGAGAAAAGATCATTTAAGATACATTTTTGGAAGTCCAGCTGTCAATACTTGCTGATGGAGTGAAAAAGGGTAGGGAAGAGACTATGGGAATGGGGAAATAAAATAGAAACGAATTAAGAAAGTAAAGATAACAAGATTTGTGGCTTGTACAAGCAGATGGATAAAAGTAACTTTGAAAACAAACAAAAATCCAGAAGCACTAAGTATCTTCCACAGAGTTAAACTGATTTACAAGGCAAATATGATGCTAAACTTTAAAAGTATACTAGGCCTTGAAAAAGAAAGTTTCTCAATAGTGAGGTCCCTGCAATGTTTTGTTGTTATTATTCTAAATAAGTGCCTTTAGGACCCTGTTACATATTTTATAAAATGCTAGCAATCTTTGAAAAGCTTTACTAAACACACTCATATTAAAGACTTTTCCCTCTATTAGCTAGTTTTTCAANGATTCAGTTCAAACAGATCTGCAAGTATCCTTTTTTAGGATAAATATATTTATCCTAAATAAATATATTTTATTTAAATATATTAGTTTTAGTTAAATATATTTTTTAGTTAGTTAAATATATTAGAAGTGAGGTTAAATAAACTATGAAGAAGAAAGGCTAGAAAGAAATTTATAAGGGAAAGAAATTTTATATCATAGGTTCCTAGACTAGGACTATTATTTAAGAGGGGGGAAAAAAAGCCTAAGTTTTTTCTACAAAAAACATTCTCTATTTTAACAATTAAAATTATTAAAGGATAGGCCCATACCTTCATTCTGATTATAAGCAAGAAACCCACTAAACTTAGAAGCCACTCTTCTTCAGCTAGATGGGATCTTCTAGTTAGTGCTTGATCTGCTGTGTCCCATTTGATGGGGAATATGTGTGAGCACATGCTGTATGTCAGACAATGTCCTTCCAACTGCATTTCCAATTTATTCATAAATAAATTGTGTGTTCACTATAATTTCTTTCCAGGTGGCTCCGCCACGGCTCCGATGGACCTGAGAGCTGTCTACCTCTCCCTACTATGTCTATTCAGGTCTGCAAAACCTTTGTCGCTATTCTTCTGTTGTTGCCTACCTAATTCCAGGGAATCTAGCTCTCTCCGTTAAAATTTCTAAAAAGATACTGTATGTTGACTGTTGATCATTTGTACTTACGGACTTCTTACACATCTCTCCCATTAGTAACCATTAACTGTAACATTTGAAGCTGAGAGCTGTTTTAGTCTAATACAGTTTGAGTTTTCAGAATATACATAATTTCTAAAACAGGACTAAGTTTTTAAAATACAGGTTTTAGCTAAATAAATAGTTGTAAAAAGAAACTTACGTAGAATGAGTTTGCGTTTCTTTTGTTCCGAGTGAAGAAAGCTACTAAGGTAGAAGACAACGGGTAGAAAGAGAATGAAGACAGAAACAGCAATTACAGGCACTGTGTCACTGCAAGGGACCGAACAATTGAAAGTTCGACTCCAAAGTTTTCGAGTAATATTCATCTGGAATGACAGCAAATAAAATTACTTTATTTTACATTTAATTTGTCTTCAATCATTTTATTAATAAAATAACAGGCATCCAGAATTTAAAACTAATTATACATCCCTAAAAAATCTATTGATAGTTGAGGACAATTTCTTCTGTCCAGAAATTAGCTGGTTCACAATCAATCACTGTATAAGTTTATACCCATACAGAAATTTCATATTCTAAATTCGTAACACTGTCTAAAGAATGTCAACCTTTCACAGATCTCAAACAGAGAACTTGTATCAACAGGAACATACATGGTTAGACCATGCTTCATTTATTAAAAAAGATTTAAAAGGGGAACAATGTGAGGTGATGGATGTGTTAATTAACTTGGCTGTGGGAGTCCTTTCACAATGTATATGTATATCAAATTATCACTTGTACACTTTAAATACGTTACAATTTCATTTGTCAATTATATCTCAATAAAACTGGGGGGGGAATTCAGCTCAAAAAACAAAAATTTTTTAATGTTACATATGTGAGCTTGTTGCAATATTTTTAGAATGAAAATAAAAACATCAACTAAATATATAAATACAGCTGCTCTTCAAGAGATGATATCTATGAAATGTTTAGTACCTCACCTAAGATATTATGAAAGATTCACATGGTAAATAATTGTTTAAGTACTATCTAATGAATCATGGAAAGTTTATTAGGTATTTCATTTAGCAGCATACATTAAAAACAGATACATTTAGGGGCAGCAATACCTCATTTTCATTGAGCTCACAGTTTCTGTTGAACATGCTAAGTGATTTAAGGAAACTAACAAATTTAATGTAGAAAACTATTCTTGCCTGAATTTTGTCTGAGACATGGTTTGCAAATGGTGCTCTGTATGTTTACTGTAAGTTTTGCTTACTGTAAGAAGGATGCTCTAAAAACAGGTGGTCATGTTGATTTCCTATGTAATCCAACTTTTGTCAGAGAATCAATATTCATTTTCTTCATTTTAAAAATGATGAAACAGACTATTATTCTTAAAATAAATATTTAGTATTTACTGAGAGCGTACTGGAAGCAGGTACTCTTCAGACATTAGAAAGAGTAGTAAAAAAATAAAAATCCCCATGGTATATCCATTTTAAGTTTGATAATAAGTGCTTTTTGCCATCATGAATATTATTGATCCCCCATAGTTCACTCTGAGCTGCTATTCATATTTATCATTCTCAACCATTATGTTTATTAACTTTGACCTTTAGCTCTCTACTTTTAGACAGTAATTCCTATTTCCTTTGATGCCTCAACTCTTAGGCACCATATTCCCATAGAAAGGCATGATCGCCATCTAGTGGTGCCCCACATGAAGGCTGACTATACAATTAAGGAAAAATCTTTTTTGTTGACTATTCAATCAATACATATTACTAAAAGCCCACTATATGCCAGGCACTGTTCTAAATACTGGACAGTACACAGAAAAGGACAGGAGGTCCTTTTCCTCATGTGGCTTATATTTTAGTGAGAGGTGACGGACTATAAATAAATAAACAAATTAAAATTTTCAGATGATAACAGATATAAAGAATAAAAGCAATGGGATAGGAAGCAATTCAAAAATGTCTTCAGAAACACATGGTAGCAGGGCACCTGGGTGGCTCAGTCAGTTAAGCATCTGACTCTTGATTTCGGTTCAGGTCAGGATCTCACAGCTTGTGAGACTGAACCCAGAGCTCTGTGCTGACAGCATAGGGCCTGCTTGAGATTCTCTCCCCCACTCTGCCTCTATCCCCCTCAGATGTGCTCTCCCTCAAAATACATAAACAAAACAAAAAAGAAAGAAACACATGGTAGCAAAACCATAGATTTCTTGAATCAGCAATCCTGCACAAGAAACTGAAATGTAAACATATAACACCCACGCCTCTGAAAATGACACATATTATCAAATTTAAAAGACCAAACGTACCAAATTATCAACTCATTTATGAAGTACTTGATTAATGTTCATTTTGGTTTGGCAGATCAGTATATTCTAAAACTCGACTACTTTATAACTAGTTATTTCTGGTTGAAGACAACATATGCAGATTCCAATACACCCTTAAAGGGGATAATAATATGAAGGCACAATCAGCAAAATATGTATCATATCAGAAGTAAAGTACTTACTGCATCTTCCACATCAATGCATAAATGTGTTCCAGATTCAGCCTTATTTTCAAGTTCATTCATTTTTTGCATTTCACTGTAGACATTACTCAGAGTTTTGTATGCTTCACGACAGTTTTTGCAAACTTCTGAATAATTCCTTAACTGCATAAGACTGTGTATGCTCCCCTAAAACATCAAAGGCACATGTAATACACACAATAAACACTGCATCTCTTTAACATAAGTTATTTGCCCTCCTAGCAGACAGGAAACAATATAGCACATTAAAGTACTGAGCTGTGATGTTAGACAGGTTACTAAATCACTCTGAGCCTCAGTTTTGTCATCTATAACGTATTGCCACTACCTGTATTATAGGTCTCAAGGATTAGAGAAGCATGCACATAGTAAAATATTTTAGCACTTTCTAGTTGCCCTTAAATTTTGAAAACCACTGTACTAGCTGCTGGTAACTGAGAACAATAGCTCAGATGCCAAATTACTAATGCCTAAATCCCTGAAATTTCTTAAATCACCTCGTCATTTATATGGCTGCTCTGATCTATCTTACTGTTACAGAATAAATCAAATATGCCCTTGGCTGTGCTGACTTCAACACTGAAGTCTGCCTCATTGAGACAGAAGGCACTGTATTAATGGGGAAGGAAAAGGCACCAAAACTACATTCCCACTTAGCCCTCTTATGTCAAGATGTGTAATCCAGACCTCTCTAGTCAACGAAAAGGGACTAATGTCAAAGTATTATATAGCCTAAAATGAAGGTAGTGGATATAACATGTAAGCTATCATGTTGCTGAATCTCAATTTTTTCCATTTCTGGGACTGACACTTGTCTTTTCAAGAACAAGTTCACTAACTAGTCAGTTCACATCTTTGCCTTCTATTCCCTTTTCCTTACTCTGTAGCCTGAAGAAATGATATTAACTCAATATCGGAATGAAAGAGAAAAGAAACAATTAAAGGCATGAAACTGACACAGCCCCCACAATGTTACCCTCAGCATCTATTTGACAGAGAAACTAAGTCTCCCTTTAGTTCTGCCACAAGAACTAGCACGTGGCCTGTTTTTCACAGAACAATTGTGCATTTAGCTAAATGTGTTTAATCAAAAACTGAACATAGAACCTTGATGGCAGAGTGTAATTTAGCCATTTATACGAAAATTTAAAATGCACATATCTTTTGACAGCGCAATTTCACTTCTAGGAATCTATCAGACAGGTAAAGTCATACAAACACTCACAAGTTTCATGGAAAAAGACGTTTGTAATAGTAAAATACTGAGCCAAAATCTCCATCAACATAGGGAGTGATTGAATAAACGGTGACATAACCAAACAATAAAAAGACCTGCAGTGTTTAGGGATTTTTTTTTTAATTTTTTAATGTTTTTTTTTTTTTTTTGAGAGAGAGAGAGACAGTGGGCAAGCAGGGGAGGGGCAGAGAGAGAGGGAGACTGAGAATCTGAAGCAGGCTGCAGGCTCTGAGCTGTCAGCATAGAGCCTGACGCAGGGCTTGAACCCACAAACCGTGAGATCATGACATGAGCCCAAGTCGGCACTTAACTGACTGAGCCACCCAGGTGCCCCAACCTGCAGTGTTTAAAAGGAATGAGGAAGTAGGATTCTAGGAAGATGATATTAGCACATGGCTTGAGTCCTGACTTCATCACTAAAAAGATTCAAGAAAGGAAAGGTAAATCCAGGAACTTGAATAGCACCTAAAATATAAAGGAGTGACATGCAAGTCTCATCACAGGAAGGTTGGATACCAGCTACTACACCAGTCCCAGAAACTAACCAGAACCAGAGACAGTCTTTTGTGAACCTCTATCCCCTGCAGCCACCCACTGTCCTCTAGAGATGTGAAAGGCTAGAACAATGCTCTACCCTGCCTGCAGACCCAGCCAGAAAATGGAGTCTTTCCACAGCCACCAAGACAGTTCAGGTTCCCCGAGAAGCCACCGGCAAACACTTACTACCCAAAGTGGATCTGGTCTGGAATGTAAACCCACATCCCAGCCCAAGCACTGAGCTCGGAGCCACTGCCACAGCCAATGTCACCAATTTGGCAGCTTCCCTTTTGGCCTCAAACTTTTTAGTTGGGCTCTTCTTTCCAGTTTGTCTCTAGTCTTAGGTAGAAAACCCTGAGGGCAAAGCATCCCCAGAGGGGAACTTAAAATACCCGTGAAGCAATAAGGGTGATCCTTCCCCGTGACTGACTCCAGGATGATGAGGACGATGACCAATTTGACCTTCACTGTCTGCCTGCACTACCTGCCCATCTTTGCACCACATTTACCTTATGTAAACCTGGAAGTATTTTCAGCACTTTAGAGACAGTCTTTGGGATGCTAGTCCGCTGTCTTCTGGGCATTGGCCTCATAGAAATAAATTCGTCTCCTGTTTCATCACCAATCAGTGTCTCTGCCTTTGGATTTTGTCAGCAGCAAGTGGCCAAATCTGATCTGTTTGGGATCCCTGGAGCCAGGTGTTCTTGTATCCCTGTGCCCTGTGCTATACCACTATCTCTAGCTGGCTCCCCTCCCCTCTCAAACATGTGCGGGCGCAGGAGCGTATACACACACACACACACACACACATCCTACCTATAAAACACTGGAGTTCCCCAGGACTCAGTCTTTGGGGTCCCTTTGTTATTATAGCTTCACTTACTCACATCCGGTCTCATGACTTTAAACACCATCTGTACCTGATCTGATGATGGTCAAAGCTGTATCTCCAGCTCATACCTCTCTAAAGGCTCCAATTTCATGTATAACACTATTTCACATCTCAACTTAGATGTTTAAAGCTATTTTGTATTAATCTGTTCAAAACAGAAGTCTTAATCCTCAGTCCCTTACAACCAGTCTTCCCAGTGGCCCCATCATACTCTTAGTTACTTAGGGCCAAGGGCCTAGGGTAATCCTGCTTCCTCTCCTTCCTTCTCTGATCAACCACCAGTAATCTCAGGAATTACCCAATCTATCAACAAGTCCTGTCAGATATACTACCAAAGTATATCCTGAACTGACCCTGCATTTCTCCAACATAATAGCCAGTACCCCCGTCCACACCATTTCTCTCTCCTGTGACAGCCTCTGAATTAGGTTCCTTCTTTCCATTCTTGCCTAGGTTCAACTGAGTTTCTCCACAGGGCAGCCAGAGTACTATTTTAACATGCAATTCATATCACGTCACATTCCTGCTTTAAATGGCTTCCCATTGTGCTCAGAATTCAGTCCATATTCCTTCCTTTGTTCTGCACAACTCTACATGATTTGGCCTCTGCCTATCTTCCCATATCTCATTCACATATGCTCACTGTGCTCCAGCCAAATGGGCCTTCTTCCTATTCCTTGCACATACCAAGCTCATTCTCTCTCCCAAGGCCTTTATCCTTGCTTCTAAGAAAAACATTTTTCCCGTGGCTGACTCTATCTCAAAATTTAGAGCATCTCAAAATTCACCTGCTCAGACAGGTACTCCCTGCCCACCCTATCTAAAGTAGCACACTACACCCCCTTTCCAGGACTCAGTACTCTTAATTATCTCATTTCTTTGTTATTAATCTTACTCCTACTAGGACATAGTTCACAAGAACAGAAATCTTAGCTGTATTGTTTACTGCTGTCCTCAGGGCCCAGAACACTATCTCCTGGCACATAACAGTGCCCATTAAATATTGTTGAACGAATAAGTGAGTGCATAGTGCCAGCTTGAGGGAATTTTTGAAAGTCAAGCTATAAAAACCCAATTCCATATGGAAAGAAAGAGAGATTTCTTCCAGCCACCTTAGCCTGGTACAACCATCTTATGACATTGACCACATAAGAAAGTAAGATGAGGGGCGCCTGGGTGGCTTAGTTGGTTAAGCGTCTGACTTTCACTTAGGTCATGATCTCACGGTTCGTGAGTTTGAGCCCCGCGTCGGGCTCTGTGCTGACTGCCCGCTCAGAGCCTGGAGCCTATTTCAGAGTCTGTATCTCCCTCTCTCTTTGACCCTCCCCTGCTCACGCTGTCTCTCTCTCTCTCTCCTAGAAAT
>NW_027532594.1:4218951-4251106 GCF_008692635.1 Crocuta crocuta
GCTCAGAGCCTGGAGCCTATTTCAGAGTCTGTATCTCCCTGTCTCTTTGACCCTCCCCTGCTCACGCTGTCTCTCTCTCTCTCTCCTAGAAATAAATAAAAATATTTTTTAAAAAATTTAAAAAAAAGAAAATAAGATGAGCCTAAAAATGGACATAAAAAGAAAACAAAGTAAATAAGAAAAAAAAAACAAGCAAATAAAATGATTCAAAGGGCAAACAAATTAAACCTAGACATCAGAGTAAATGCCCTAATGAAAAATAATTCATTCAGCATACAGGAGAGAACTTTTAAAGATGAATTACAACTCCAGGTATGAAATAAATGTCCATGAGCCCATATTGATATAAATTTAATAAATGTGGAAAAAGTGGCAAATCTTCCTTACAGAAGATTTCTAAATAATTTAAGTAAACACTCCTCCAAGACTTAGATCTTAATTTCCCCACCCCCATTCTTGTTACTCAGGAACTTGCTTCCAAAGAATAGAATATGGAAAGAAGAAAAAGGTAACTTAGCAAGCATTAAAGAGACCTAGAAAACACTACCCTGTCCACGTGATCAAGATTAACATCATCAGGGATAAATCATGGTGATAGCATGTACCTCTGACAGGATGCAATGAGAGAGGTGCTTCAGTTCTTTAGTGTTCTTCCCCCAAACCCATAGTCCCAGTGTAACCATGAAAGAAACATTAGACAAACCCAAACTGAGGGACATTCTATAAAAGAGGTGACCAGTACTCCTCAAAATTATCAGTCATGAAAACCAGATCAAGACTGAGAAACTGTCATGGACCACAGTAGCTAAGTGTGGTGTAATGGGAAATAGATAGTCGGCCTTTGTTCCTGGTTCCTGGCACTGGAATATTCCTAGTGATAAGAGTGCCTTTTGTATGCTAATGAAATGACTGGTGGCTGGGGGTCCTATATAGCTTCAGGCTGAAGGCTGGTCACCAGAAAGACCAAAGCATGATTGATTGGGGGTTGGTACTTTTAGCACTACCTCTGACTTCCGAGGTGGGGAGAGGAGCTGGAGACTGAGTTAAACACCAGTAGCTGAAGTAACCAATTATGCCTACATAATGAAATCTTCATAAAAAAAATTCCTCAATGTTCCAAGAGCTTGCTTCCGGGTTGGTGCATACAGCAATGTGCTGGGAGCATGGCATCCCCAGAGAGGGCATGGAAGGTCTGCACACACATCCCTCCCTCACACCTTCTCCTACACATCTCTTCCACTTGGCTATTCCTGACTTGTATGCTTTGTAATAATCAGTAAACATAAGGAAAAAGTGTACCTGAATTCTGTGAGCCAGTTAGCACATTACTGAACTTGAAAGGGGACAAATTGCGGGAACCCCTTGACTTTGTAGCCAACTCTAACGAAAGCGTAGGTAACCTGGCCACTTTGTGATTGGCATCTGAAGTAATAAGGGCTTCTTGTGAGACTGAGCCCTTAAATATGTGGAGTCTGAGACTAATCCCAAGTAGTTAATATCAGAATTGAGTTGTAGGACACCTAGTTGGTGTCAGAGAATCAGAAAATTGGCTGTTGGTGTGGGAAAATCACTACACACTGGGTGTCAGAAGTGTTATGAGTAAAACTAGCTCACTAAGGAAACAGAACAACTAAATGCAATCTGGAAATCAGGATAGAGAAGGAATGACTTTACTGGAAAAACTAGTGAACAAACTCTAGTTTAGTTAGTGGTAATGCACCAATCTTGGTTTTTCAGCTGTGACAATTGTACTATAACAATAGAAGATGTTAACATTGTAGAAACTGAAGGAGAGGTATATGGGAACATTTTGTACTATCTTTGCAATTTTGTTCTAAATCTACTATTATTCTAAAATTAAAACTTTAAAACTTTTTAAAAAGCAAATAAGTAATGTCATCAAATTATTCTTTTACAATTTAATTTAAAATGCTTCAGCAAAAAAACTAAACATATCCACACATATATAAAGCAAATATGACAAAAGGTTGGTAATTATTGAATCTGGGTGATACATATAATGAGTCTTCATTATAACACTCTTTCAGTTTTTCTGTAAGTTTTAACTCTTTTCCTAATAAAAAGACTGGAAAAATAATACATATCATTTGCCACATTTATTTGCAAATATCTGGGATAAAATAAAATCAGACTGCCTCATGAAAATATAGAAGTCCCAAAAGGTATTGCTTTCAACTGGTATATACTTAGCAAAAGTGAGAGACTGAATATATGTGTAAAGAGATAGTTAAAAATAATCTGGCATTTCACTTCTTTCATCTGTATTTCCCAATGATTACCTACAATAGACATAGCTTATACTTAAAACAGTAAGAAAAACAGCACCTATTAGAGCAGTAAAAATTCTTGAAAATTAAAAAATACCTCACAACAAAAAAAATTAATATAGAAGCAATGAAAAGCAGAATGCCACACTGAGGATGTAATTAGTGATTTAGACAAGGACCTCTCCTAGAACACAAAAAGAAAAGCCAGAGAGAGAGAGAGAGAAAGAAAAAGAGAGGGAAAAAAGGAGAGATTACTTAAGAGAAAAAAGGAACATGGAGGAACCAGACCCAAAAGATTCAGTATTATCCGTAATAGGACTGTTATAAGGAGAGAAAGGCCAGATAAGGCAAAGCAAAAGAAAAACTAAGTGAAAGTTACCTACAAATGAAAACAGTTCAAACTGGCATTGATTTCTATCTGAAACACTAAAAATAAAGGAGAATAATTCATGGGGAACTGAGGAAAAAGAATTCTGATTCTAGAATCATAAACCTAGCCAAGCTATTATACTTACGTGTAAAGGCATCAAATGGATAATTTCAGACATGCAAAGATTTAGAAAGTGCATCTCCCAAATCCTTCTAACACAATATATAAAGGAGTCTAGTCAAACATCAAAACTCAAAATAGGGAAAGATAGAGAAAGGCCTGGAAAGGATAGTGAGCGCTGAAACAGTAAAATCTGAATAACTGCTAATACAATAGTTATTGGGGCAGGTAAGGGGTTTTGAAAAAGATATATTTCAAATTTAATAAAAATCTGAGTTTTAAATTTCAGAGTATTTATATAAATTATGGGATATGGGATTCTATCTTGATCTAGGAAGACTAAGTAGCTATTATGATAGAGAACTACAGATTCAAATATACTTCTTTAAAAAGTTAAAGAAAAACACTATGATGGCAGAATAGAATATATAAGATTTAAATTACAAATAGAGAAAAAAATTGAGAAACAGGTCATTCCAGCAAAAGTCATGAAAAAGGAAAAAAAAACCAAAAAGAGAAAATTGGGTGGCAGGAATTAGACCTAAAATAATAGCACAATACATGTGAATTGGTCACATTCATCTACTAAAAGATAGACTCTACGTTAAGTACAAAATAAAATCCATACATATATGCTACTTATATTAGAAATATTTTTAACTGTATAAAAAAGATTAAAAATGCAATAAAGATATATNTTTTATATATTTATAATAAAAATACAATCTAAAAAGACATCAAACTCATAAACCTTTATAATCCCTACAACATAGCAACAAAATAATAAAATCAATACTTTCAAAAGCACAAGGTAAATTCATCCAAAATAAAATCATATGTAGAAACTTAGGGACAGCTTACATAGATACATAGAAATCTAGGTAACAGAACTTGTCTGGGGGTTTCAGCAAGGCACTTGGTCACCTAGCTAGACATGGCTACTGACTACGTTCTTATCAATGAAACAAAAACATAGATGACACAGGAACTTCTGCAAAACTTCCTGAAAAGGAATCTCCTTGCCCTTCACTTTCTTTTCCCCTTCTCACAGAATAAATGGGGTCCTGAGAGCCTCCTAATACAACTCCTTAAACGAGGGGAGGGGGCACAAAGGGATAAACAATGTAGGTCCCAGAATCACCTTGTGGAATACAGCTGCCTATCATCTACCTGTGGACCATTCTTGTTTGTAATACTTATTTGAGGTCTCTGTTATGGCACTTTTGCTTATATTCTTCATAATATACTAACAAATTTGGCCTAAAAATAAATAAACAAATACAGAAATAAATATCACTTTTCATCCTATACACATATTCTTTTTAGGGGCGCCTGGGTGGCTGTCGGTTGAGTATCTGACTTCGGCTCAGATCATGATGTCAACAGTTTGTGGGTTCAAGCCCCACGTCGGGCTCTGTGCTGACAGCTCAGAGCCTAGAGTCTGCTTCAGATTCTGCCTCTCTCTCTCTGCTCCTCCCCTGCTTGCTCTATGTCTCTTTCTCTCAAAAATAAACAGTAAAAAAAATTTTTTTAAGATTTTTTAAATAGGTAAAATATATTTAATCAAATATTGAGGCAAAGAATAAGCTGCCTATAGGCAGAAGCATTTATTGCAGTACATAACACCTTTTGCATAAACAAAGTCAAGGTAAATTACTGTCAGAGAGAACAACATAGTGTTTTAATTAAATAATCACATACCTAAGTAACAGTGTTCATACTCAGTTTCTCATTGGATCGTCACTACAAAATACTTAAAGGCAGACAGGGTAGATTTTACTGTTCCCACCTTACAAGTAAGAAAACTAAAGTCTTGATGATTTGCCTAAAGGCTAGTAATGTAAGAATTTAGCAGAAATCTAGGTCTACTTACTCTTCTACATTGCATGTAAAGATAAAGATCAATAATTAATACTAAAACATTTTTAAAATTATTTATTACTCATTTGTACAAGACAGCATTTTAATTTCAAGTATCATATATAAAATACCTGAAGGTAATGCTCAAAGCAGGCCAAGGTCTGATTAAATAGACTGAGGAAATTGAGTGTGCTATTTGATAACTCTTCGCTTGTGTTTGTTAAACAATCTGTCAAACAAACAAAAACACATATTAATATATCTCAAACAACAATTATAAACTGTCATTTGTCTCTCAAGCTATCATCTTCTGTTTCAAACTACAATAATTCTTTATTCAAACAAGTATTATGTGTTCTACATACATGAAGGCAGTATATATAGAAAAAACACAACTAAAAACATGCAGAATATTAATATACTGGCCTAAAAGATTAAACAGGTTTTCAGTTTTCATAGTTGACATTTTGCAGGGAGTAGAGGAAATACAACTTCACCCACAGCAATTGCACATCTGTGTTAATGAACCATGTCATGGTACCTGACACACACAGTAAAGGGATAAATGTGGGTGTGGGTGTGTCCCTTGTACTGCCTACAAAAGCAGTAGAAAGCACATGAATATGAGAGAGCAGTGGCAATTTCTTCTATACAAAGCATGTAACTGAAATAATTTTTTATTAAAAACATAGGATAATTATGGAAAATAAAAACAAGTGAAAAAATAATTTATAAAGGAAGCTTCTCTGAACAAAAGAACTTAGTCTCTTCTATTTTACTGACAGCCATTCCTTTTCATTTAAAATAATGTGAAACTTAAACTAAAAGCTAATAAAGACTGGTCATCTTGTTAAGTACCACATTAACGCAGTACCATCAAAAATTTTTCAATGATCAAGTGGCATTATAAAGCACAAAGGAGTTCATTCATTCAATAGGGTTAAAAATGTCTTCATCGTTAAAGCACCCTGACTTTCTGATTTAAAATAAAGGAACTCCAGTAATACTCCTCTTTTGTGCTTTTGCAGGAATTGGGAGCATAATGTTATAAGCAGTGTGAAGCTATATATTTTAGAAATTAGTAAGTTAAGAAATATTAGTAATAATAAAGCTTCCTATAAGCACCAAGTGAAGTGGTTATTATGAATTTTCCACATCTCAGATAATCAATGCAGTCTCATCAAGGACAGATTAGCATAGCTTCTTTCTTAGTGAGGGCTCAAAGCACCAGCTCAAGAGGCATTCTTAAAGGTGTGGAGGATCCAAGTTAAAACACAGAGACCTAAATTATCATGACAGAAATTATTATACATCTTTAGATAAAGTATTTGGCATCCATTAGGAATTTGTATAAAGATCTCTGCTGTTTTACAAAACTAGTTTTATAGAGAACAACAGAAACAATTACCAATTTCTGAAAAATTGGGCAAGCTTCAGAAAACATAGTATAAACTATGAGAACTTTGCGCCTCAAGAATGTAATTAAGTTTAATGAGTATGAAAACAAAGACATTTTAAATTATAAGATACAAATAAGTCAGCCTAATGCTTAGTAAATTGCCATGTAGATAAAATACGTGAAAGAGGGGTTCTGGTTAACTAAACTTCTGGCTAACCATGAAGTTTTATTATTGACTTTTAAACAATTAAGATATAGTAAGTGAATGATGATAGAATATGCCTTTCTAAAATATGCCTCTTTGCCATAAGGATTATTTTGAGCTGAAGTCACTTGAAAATTTCAATAACAAATGGAGAGAGCTTTCGGTGAATTGCCCTTATCTGCCCAAAGACAAATCTTCCAAAAGATCCTCAGTTGGCAGAATTCTCTTCCCTGGGAATTTCATCAATTAGGTAAGATTGAGTCTCATCACAGGAAAGGAGACCAATGGAATAGAATCCGGAGTCCAGAAATAAACCCCAGCATATATAGTCAACAGGAGCTTAATTCACAGAGAAGGATCATTGTCACCAGGGGCTAGAGGAAATAGGGAGATGTTGGTCAAGGGATACAAACTTCCAGTTATAAGATGAGTAAGTTTTAGGAATCTAATGTACAGCATGGTGAGTATAGTTAACAATACTGTCTTATATATTTATATATCTGAAAGTGGCTAAGAGAGTAAATCTTAAACATTCTGACCACAAAAAAAAATTATGTAACATGTTGGAGTTATTACCTAACAACCATGGGGGTAATCATTTTGCAACATATATCAAATCAATACTCTTAAACTTATATGTCAATTATATTTAAATAAAGTTGAACAAGAAAAAAAGAAAAAACAAAGAACCAAAACACTTTATCATAAAACAATCGATGGTCTCATCAAAGCTTGTGACCCTGGTAATTACTCAACTGTCATACGCATAGGATAACTAAAAAGCATGTCAATAACAAGGCTATTCCTATGTTAACAATATACTTCTGATAACAGCTTAAAATTCTGTACAGGAGAGGGGCGCCTGGGTGGCTCAATGGATTAAGTATCTGACTCTTGATTTTGGCTCAGGTCGCAATCTCACAGTTTGTGATACCAAGCCCCGTGTTGGGCTCTGCGCAGAGTGCAGAGCCTGCTGGGGATTCTCTCTCCCCCTCTCACTCTGCCCCTGTTCACGCACATGCACTTTCTGTCTTCCTCTCTCTGAAAATAAACTTTAAAAAGAGAAATATTTAAAATTCTATAGACAAGAAAGTTTTACATATTTCCTTTACTACTTAGCAGATACTCTCCATAAGAACTAGTTTCCATGTTGTTTGTAAAATGAATTTTAAGAGCTGAATTCGAGTCTCCATCCATTTACAAAACCATCTTTCCTACCAAGACTAATATTATTCAAAGACATAGGAATTCTAAAGATAAAAGAGGTGGAAGTGGTACATGGATAACACTCTCTTTTTTATTGGGTTTCTAGCCTTCTTTTCATCAGCTAAAAATGCAGAGACTTGGTGTCAATCTGAGCTAGATCAAATAGAAAGGAAAGGTGTTTTTTGGCAGTGTATTAATTTTAATATTTTTAAAACAAAATTTAAGCTCTTATATTTTAAATAAGATTTTATAATTTTTTAATATTTTATATTTTAAATAACATTCCATTTTAAAAACAGCCCTTTGAAAGATTTTTACCTATATAATTATAGTTTTGCATTTGCTAACAGAGAAGATGGGGAAAAAACAGTCATTTTGTATCAAAATATACATTCCTACAAAATGGATTACATATTGGCTTAAGTCTCCATTAAAAACAAACTTTTAAAACACATCAGTAGCTTTTGTTCATTCTTTGTAACTTTTTTCCTTCCCATTTAATCTTTTAGGTGCTAGACTAAATAGACTCCATATCATTCACCATTAAAGACTCCTATTGCTGGCCTCACTTATCAGAGGTGTATTTGCAAATTTAATAACTAGATCATAAAAAAAAAAGGTAATGGAAACAAATGGGTTAGCGGCTTGAGTTTAATAATTTCACACAAATTCTGAGAAAACTGAGCAGTCTTTTTTGTATTTAAATAAAAAGGCAAATAATCCAGAAAATATTTTTGAAAATTTATATTGTGATTTTAATGTATATACTGTAGAGGAGAAAAATAATTTTCCCTCTATTTTACTAAGTTCTCAGCTGGGGCTCCTTTAACAAAAGACAGATAACAGGAGAAAAATGGAAGTTTATTAACTTGTATCTTTTATATACACATAGCAGACATAAGTAACTCAAAGAGTTGGCTTAGAATTCAGGCTTAAATGCCACCTTCAGCTAAAACCAAAGAAAGAAGAGTATGAGGGAGGCCAGTTATGACGAAGTGACCAGGAGAATCATGGTAAACAAGTGTAAGGTTTGTTATGCAGATACATGTCCCTGGCTTCTCCATTTTTAATATCCTTTTGTGATTTGGAGTCATCCTTTTCTTGGTACAGAGAAGGAAATAATCTTACAAATGGAGGTTTCCTTAATTAATACAAATTTACCTCATAAAATGGTTACTTCTATTCTGTCTTCAGAGCTTCTCCTGTGTCTGCTGTTTATCAAAAAAAATCAGCTCAAAATAATCCTTATGCCAAAGAGGTGTATTTTGGGGTGGCATATTCTGGTCTCATACAATACAAAATTACAACATCCAGGCAAACTTCTGACCAGGCAATTCCTTTGAAATTATTACATAATAGGACTGTTGTCTTCCATTTATTAAAAGACTAAACACCCCTTGTACTCTTTTACATATTTTTAAAGGTCAGTGATTCAAAAAAACAATGACTGGGAAGGTAGGTAACAGATTTTCTTTCAAGTGAACAAGTAAATCGAACACTTTATTATCATTCAATAAGAAAATAAAAGAGTATGGGGTACCTGGGTGGCTCAGTTGGTTAAGCATCCGACTTCGGCTCAGGTCATGATCTCATGGTTCATGGGTTCAAGCCCTACATCAGTCTCTGTGCTGACAGCCAGCTCAGAGCCTGGAAGCTGCTTCAGATTCTGTGTCTCCCTCTCTCTCTGACCCTCCCCTGCTCACACTGTCTCTCTCTCTCAGAAATAAATAAAACATTTTTAAAAATGTTAAGAAAATAAAAGAGTAAAGATTCCATGAAATCAGTGTTTTAATAGGTCTGGTTGCTAGAGATGCAATTTCATGAGAACCTGACATGGGATCATTGCTGAACATTAACATTTTTCTAGAAAATGTGCAACTCTAGTGCCTTCTTAGCGCACTGGGCAGTGTGTCAATCTCACAGAAAATGTGCAACTCTTAAAATTTTTTTCACATTATCTAATTTTAATTCTATGTAGTATTAATTGTTCTTTATACAAAGACTATTTTATTTTACATTTATATTTGTAGTAAAAGATAGGCTTTCCATAATAACAAGCATATATACAGCATAAATGTTAAACTTTTGTGGGTTAATTCCAATGTATTTGTATTTCTTAGAGACTGTGCAATGAATTTGTCAAAAAGCACTTCAAAAAACTAAATTAGGCATTAACTCGAATTTAGTTCTAGACTCTGAATCTGCAGTTCATCACACTCTCTGAGCCCTCACTCTACCGCCATAGGGCTTATTGTGAAGCTCAAATGAGACACAAAAATTGAGAAATTTTATTTACTTATCTATCCATCTATTTATTTACTTTCATTTTAAGATTTTATTTTTAAGTAATGTCTACACCTGATGTGGGGCTTGAACTTAAAACCCTGAGACCAAGAGTCACACACTCTACCATCTGAGCCAGCCAGGCACCCTGAGAAATATTAACTGCTAACTTGTTGCTCACCTTCTTTAACTCCTCATTTTTTCTTTCTTTCCTATTTCCTTCCTCACTACTTTGCAGGAGAAGATTATGCTGCTCAAGTAAGAATGCTTTATTAAATTTTGTTAAAAAATTAAAGTTATTTGAACAATTCCTTAAAATTTTCAGAAAATGTTCACATTACCTTTATTAAATATGCTTCCAAAGAGCATAATCAGAAGTTTCCAGGTAATTTTGGTAGAGATTATTAATTTTAGTTAAGATGATTATTTTAGAATGTACAAAACAGTTGAGGAGTACATACTTATAGAACTATTTTATTTCCACTTAAAATATAGAACATAAGTTATGATGAAATTTTAAAACAGGAATGAAAAAATGAATGGAAGATAATTTTTTTAACGCATAATGCTTACATATAAATACTCTAAATTTGGACATTATGTTAAAATTTTTAAATGTATTTTTGAATAGGTATTAAATGCATATGGCATAAAATCTAAAGGGTACAAATGTTAAGTATGATGAAAACTAAGTCTTCTTAGTTTCCTAATTCCTCAAAAGATGTCATACTTCTCTGCACCTTGCTTCTTTTACCTGACCATATGTCTTGGCCAAATTAATTTTAATTAGGAAATAAGCATTTCATTTGTTCTTCAAAAGAAGTTCAATTAAGGAATATTTACAAGATAGGATGGGTCACAGAAAAACAAATATATCCTAAAAATTAATTTGAAAGAAAGAGTTTTATAACTACCATATCAAGTAAATATGCGGCAAAAGGTTTATTTCTTTTTTAACTAACTGGAGAAGAAAGCTACTTTGCATTAGGGAAGTCTTTGTCACAAAATAACTTTTAAACAAAAGATGCTTTGCCTCTCAAGTATAAAAATTAAGTCACACCATGGGGCGCCTGGGTGGCTCAGTCAGTTGGGCATCTGGGTTGGGCATCTGACTTCGGCTCAGGTCATGTTCTCGTGGTTTGTGGGTTCAAGCCCTGCATCGGGCTCTGTGCTGACAGCCGGCTCAAGAGTCTGGAGCCTGCTTCAGACTCTGTGTCTCCCTCTCTCTCTGACCCTCCCCTGCTCCTGCTGTCTCTCTCTCTCTATCAGAAATAAATAAAACATTTAAAAAAAATTGTCACACTAGTCAAAAGAAGTGAAACCCAATACCTTTCCCACTTATTCTAATTAATTTTAAATTACTTACAATTAACATATTTTTCTATATTAATGGATTTTTTTTTAAATGTTTTATTTATTTCTAGGAGAGAGGTAGAGACAGCATGAGCAGGGGAGGGTCAGAGAGAGAGGGAGTCACAGACTTAAACAGGCTCCAGGCTCTGAGCTGGCAGTCAGCACAGAGCCCGACGCGGGGCTCGAACCCACGAACCGCGAGATCATGACCCAAGCGAAAGTCGGACGCTTAACCGACTAAGCCACCCAGGCGCCCCTATATTAATGGATTTTTTAAGGGTTTAAGCATACTTAAAAACAGTTCTCCTATATAGGATAAGCAAACTCTGTTCAATCATTTTGAATACCAACTATATATAAATTATGTTCAATCATATTTATACTAGAAATGTTTACACCAAAAAAGTAAAGCTNGAAAATCTGAATTTATAGAGACAAAATAAGAGACTCAATATTCAATATACCATGGTATACTGCAAAGGAAAAGAAACTTAACAGGGGTCTTTTTGCCATTTACAGTTTTTCTCATACGAACTAAACAAAAAGACAAGTCTTAGAAAAGTTGAACTCATTAATGACTTACAGGTATACAGATTTTAAATCCTGTCAATTTCCCCTGCCTGTGTTCTACATTGTGCTTTCTTTGCTTTTTGCCTAAACTATTGTAGTAACTTCCTCATTGGTCTCTCTCTTCCTCTTCCAATGGGGTTCCATAAAAAGAAAAAATAAATGGTCTTTGTAGTAAAAATAAATAAATAAAATTAAAAATTAAAAAATAAAAGAAATAAAAATAAAGTTAGGTTTATCAAGCCATAAAAAAAAAAAAAAAGAAACAGATAGTGACTGTACTTACCATGGTGAGCACTGAATAATGTATAGAATTGTCAAATCACTAAGTTGCACCCCTGAAACTAATATAACATTGTAGGTCAATTATACTTCAATAATATTTTTTTAATGAAATAAAGAAAATAAAACAAGAACAGCTTGGAAAGCCTTAGGTTAAATGTTTAAAAAAAATTTTTAACCTGTAGTTGTCTTTACTGCCTTTAATATTTCATGTATAGTATGTCCAACATACTATACTATGTAACCATTTCTTAATAATATACTGGCAATAAACTACTGCATCAGTCAAGGTCCTACTTTCCTTTTCCAACTTTATCTCCCATTGTGCTTCCAGACCCTGGAACACTACAACTCCTACACCTCTGTCCATGGTGCCTTGCTCTCTGCAGTGTCCTTCCTCTCATCTACTTCTTGAAATCACACCTAGCCATAAAGAAATAAGATCAAAAGGTACCTACTCTAGGAAGTGTCATTTCAAATTCTCCCCAATATATTTTCTATGTCCCCCAAGTATTCGATAACCTTATTAAATCATTTATTTATGTACCTTAGGTTATCCTGTAATATAACTTTCTCCATCATTAAATTATAAGACATGGAAAATAAGAACTGCCTAGTACACAGCTGGTATTGAAAATACTTACAAATTGAAATAATGGTTTTAATTTTCCCGAAGAGTGCCTGAAAACAGATCTCACTATATTATACAAATACATATAAACCTGCAGAACTGGTGGAACAGATGTTATCACCTCCCACCACCTCCTTTTGACAGATTATAAACATCATAATTATTACATTAAACAGTAAATGTTTCCTCAACATTAACTATGTGCCAGCTACCCAGCTAAGTTCTTTACACAATATTTTTTCACTTAATCCTAAAAACAATCATATAAGCTATTATTACTCCCAACTTACCCCCAAATCAGATGAAGAAACTAAAGGTGCAGGGGGCAAAGTTACATGCCCAAGATCTGACTGCCAGTAAGTCAAGGTTAGCAAAGTGGCAGAGCTTAGAATCAAGGCCAGATCTGTCTGACTGCCAAACTTATCCCGTTAACTGCTACACTTTTCTGCCTTTCAGTATTTGCCCAAGTAATTCCCACTAATAAACCATGATGCGAGCTTAGTAATAAAAAGTATTATCTAGCCTCAAAGATCTCAAAATTCACTAAAATAAAATCTGACATCTATACTATTGAACCATAACTGCAACATGAAAATGAAAGAATTACTTACTTGCACAATTTGCCTTCTGCCACGTGGAATTAAAAAACTCTGACAGAATCACAACTATTTGCATTCTATCTGCCATTAAGAGGCTTCTGGCACAACTATGACTCTCTGACGTATTCTGTAACAACAACAAAAAGGTAGAAAAATACAATCTGAGTACTTTCAGACTTCCTAAACAACAATATAAGGCAAAAGATCTCATAAAAATAATTAAAATATTTATTAGAAGCATTTTAACTGTTTGTTTGCTATAAGCAAATAATGATATCATTACTAACCATAAAGCAAAAGCAGCTAATATTTATTGGTACTAGGTTCACTAGCAAGGTAATAAAATCTTTGCTTCTTAAATAAACACTTGCTTCTATTAAGCAGTCTCAACCATTTAGACCAAACTGTGTGTGTCATATTTCTTTTTATACATAGGAAAAAATTCCGGAAAGCTTTCATCAAAATGTAGCACTGGTTATCTCTGAATAACAGAAATATGGTGATTTTTATTTTCTTTTTTGCCTCATTTACACTGTTTAAATTTGTCTACAATGAACATATATTATTTACATAATTTCCTTAATCCGGTGGGTAAATGATCACAAAACATTGGAGTTTCATTTTCTGGACAATTTTTGGTGCAAAAATCTTATAATTCACAAGACAATGTGACACATCCAGTTTGTACCCACATAGTTTATACCCAGATAAAATAATGCTTTCCACAGATCATTTTAATAATGAAGCTCACACTGCAAATAAACGAATCCAAGTCCCTAAATTATTTTTAATAATAATTATTTAATAATAATCATATTAATAGATCCTTATCTATTCCTTTTTCCCTTCTGTCCCAAGCAAGGAATTAAGTCATGCTGACCCTTCATTCTTTCAAAGCTATTTAACTCCTACTACTTAGTAGGCACTGTAAGAATCCTGAGGACACAGAAAGTGTAAGGGAATGCCATAAACACTGGGACTTCAAGAACCTCCCCAGATTAACTACCAAGTCTTGTCAAGTCTACATTCTACACAGCTCTGAAATGTGTCCATTTCTCCCCATCACAATGGTCTAGCTAACATTTACCACAACACCAGAAGAGTCTCTTAATTTACCTCTCCATACCTACTCTGCCCCTAACCTCCTCAGTCTCCGTCTCCTCCACTTTCTCTCATGTAACTACTACCAGCCTGTACATAATAGGTACTCAATAATTTCCCTGAATGAATGCATTAGAAGCATTATTTTCTGATCGCTAATGAAAGATACTGATTATTATGTTATTCTATGTTCTGATTTCCCCCCTATATTCTTAAGAATTTGTGTATTAATATATACACAAAAAAGTATGTTGAACACTTCCAGATACATACCCCTAATCACTAGCACCTTAGATAGATATATGCCTATGCATATATCTATATCTATATTTATGTCTACCTGTGTATACTTTAAACAAACCAAGTAGAATGAAATAGAGCTAGGCAATTCAGAGTTTGTGAGGCCAAAACATCCTGGCAACTTCTCTGAGGATGCTGAACAGCTCAATGAAACCACTATCCATTTAAATTAAAAGAAGAAAGTATGACTCTAAAGAGGGAATCAGTCAGTTCTGTGTTCTTTACCTTCAGATAATAAAACTACACATGGTCCTTGTCTCAGTAATTCCAAGAGGAAGTGACAAGAAAACAGAATTCATATCAGACAATTCTACTATAGTTAAATGAATTAACTTGCTGTACCAGAAAAATAGCTTGCTAATTTCTACTTTAGATTATTTTTCTCCTTATTATACTCCCCCCGCCCCAATCAATCCATGGACATGGATTCAGCCTAAAGAGATGGTAAAGGATATCTTATTCAAAATTCAGCTCATAGGTTTTCTCTGATTAATGCCCCCTTGTTCTGTCCCCTCCTTTAATTCAGTATCTCCTTCACCCTTCTGCTGTAAATTGCTATTGTACCAATTATAACATTCACACTGATGATTTTTCCTTTTTTTTTTTTTTTTTTAACAAAAGAAGTCTATTTCCCCAACTACACTGAGAGTTTGGAGCTTGGGCCTTATCCTTCTTTTCCTCCTGTATTGTTTTACAAGCCCAATATTTAAAAATAACATGCGCCTGCTGATTAAACAGATTTAAATGAAAGACTGAGTTTATGTGAGTCAAGCAAAATACATTACTCTTGAGAAATAAACACCCCTACACACATACACACACACACACACAGAATGGACAACTGATTCCTTCCAGTTCATTCGTAAGAAACTCAGAACACTTTTTTTTCCAGAAGTTCATTATCACACATGATGATTCAATTCCGGAACCAATCCAAGGAAGCCTATAAAATCCATGAAGTAACTCAGAACTGTAAAAATCATGCTTCTGAGCTAGCAAAGCACATCCAGCTCTACTACTGAGGAAAGGGAAAGAGGTCAAGATCTAGGATGAGTTGGAGAGGAATTCCAGATTGCGTGAAGGGTTTTTCTGCCTTTTAAAAATCTCTTTACTCTCTTCCTTTCACACAAGGGTTAGGTGAGTCTGGTGCCCAGATCACTGGTAGAATCTGAGAGGCACAAATGAGAGGAAGGAAGTTTCTGCCATCCCCCACACTGGGAAGCCTCCCTTGGGCAGTGAGGAATTCATGTGGAAATTCATACACAGAATGGGTGACTGGTACCACTAGAGTTTAATGTAACTTTTTAACCTCTTAATTCCACAGTATCTACAAAATGAGGAAAGCATTTGCTCCCTCAAAATATTCAAGCTTTACATCATGACTGAGTCATCTTGACCCAAAACAACCCACCTAATCGCTCAAAACAGATTATGATGTTCTATCATACCTTGCTATTGTGAAGTCTTGGGTGCTGAAATCATAGGAAGAGGGGCACCTGGGTTGCTCAGTTGGTTAAGTATGGTACTTCAGTTCAGGTCATGATGTCACGATTCGTGAGTTCAAGTGCCACAGCAGGCTCTGTGCTAACAGCTCAGAACCTGGAGCCTACTTCAGATTCTGGGTCTCTCCCTCCCTCTGCCCTTCCCATGCTCATGCTCTGTTTCTCTCTGCTTCTCAATAATAAATTTTAAAAAACATTAAAAAAACAAAATCAAATAAAATCACAGGAAGATAGACAGGTACCTGCCTTGTTATACCTAATAGAAGCATGCCTGAAAAATATTGCAGTAAGCCTAAATTTACTTAAACAGTGTTAAAATCAAACACAAATGGAGACCAGACTTGAAATTCCCTGATCAGACAAAACCAGTTTAGTCATACAAACAAAAACTTAATTTAGCTTACTTTGCAAGACCAGCGAGGCTACCTTGACCTGGGCTACTTCTTGCTTATCACTTTGAAAACCATAAGCCAGACTTAAACTGTTCCCCAAAATTGATATGAAGTAACCACTAACCAATTCTCTTTTAGAAAATTCCTATGAAAAATAAAAAGAAAATTCCTATATTGTAACCAACACTGTGAAGAATTAACAGTCACTGTTCTCTACTATGTACACTGCTTTATAACAATGTATCTCTTAGCCTCATTTCATGTTTTGATTTGAGTGCTCCAGTTTACAAACTGTCTTTTTTTTTGGTGTGTGCAGGACAAACTTTTACTAATTGCTACTTTGGTGATTTATTGGTTTCCATTGTTTTTTCCCAAACTTGACAACTACCTTGAAAACTAGCTCTTTACAGGAAGACTGACCTCATAATTTATTTAATGCAAATAAATTTCCTATATATGTAAAAAAAAAAAGATTTATGTTAAGTAATATCAGGCTGACTTAAAGCAGGATGCAACTCTATATAAGTTATTTGTCAGATCAACTATGATTTATGAAATAATTCCAATCACATTTTCGTGAGACTACTTGTCCCTTCAATACAAGAGGAACTTTCTCCCTCCCCTCCACAATCCTAATGTAATTCCTCATGTTTTTCCATTACAAGGCATATCGGGCCTACACCTCATGACTCCTACCAGCGCATTCTTATCCTTTCCTATTCTAAACCCTATAGATTTCTTATTCGTAGGAACATGTATTCTTTCTCTTTTTTTCTTCCTACTTTCCTTCCTTCCTCTTTCTATTAAACCCTTCTCAGGACCTACCACATGACCAGAAAAGCACTAAGGGTACCAGGAATGGAGGGCAAGTCTATCATTTCCTAAAATTTTAACTCCCATTTACTGAGAGCTATTATTATGTGCTACTTTTCTAAGCGTTCCTTTCATCTTACAGATAAGAAAAATAGACATAGGGAATGTAAGTTATTTGACCAGACTAAATGGCTAAAAGATAAACTTTCATTTGTTAGCTCTTGTAATCCTTGTGACAGTTACAACAGGCGGGTGGGTTGTTTGTTTGTTTGTTTGTTTCATTTTACAGAGGGGGAAACTAAGACTATAAAATAATTAATCCAAGACGAAGCTGCTATAAAGTGGTGCATCTGATATTTTCTGCTACAAAGCTCAAGCTTCCTAACCACCGCCACACGCTATATAGTTTCTCCGCTCTACTTGGGGTTTCAGGAAAGGGCTCTTCCTGGGAACACCAGGTAGTGATGAGAAGAAGCTGTTTTGGAGTGGGGTGAAGAGGGTAAAGGAGGGAAGGGAAAGGAAAGGCAGGGCTAAGGGTGTAGAAGCCTCAAGAAAAATAACCATCCTATCTGTAAATATGTACCTAGCTGCCCAACAGCAGCCACGGAGGCAAAAATCCAAACTCCAAGCCCTATAATGCCACCCACTCTTCTGATGCCCCAAACTCCACAATCCCAGTCCAACTCCCCTTTCTTACAAGCAGGGAAACTGAGGCCCCCAGGGTAACCATCATTACATCCTCCTTTCCGAACCCTCCACGCCGGAGGTCCGGAGTAGTGCTCCTCTACCCACCCCTACGGCTCGACTGATGTTGTCCATCTTGCTGGCGACCTGTTGGAAGAGAGGGTAGCAGGTCTGACAGAGGCGCACCGGCCGGGCGCTGCGCACTAAGCACCCGGTCAGCTCTGCGCTGCTGTTGGCGAAGTCCAGTAACAGCTCCCGACACTCGGGATCCAGATCCGGCAGGTCCGGGGGTAGCGACAGCGGCCCCAGCCTTCCGCCCTGCAGCAGGGTCAGAGACAAGTCCTCCACCTCCAGCAACTGCTGCTCCGAGAGGAGGTCGTGGAGGACCCTGTGGGGGCTGCTGACCACGGCGAGCGCGCCCAGAGCCAGCCCCGACCAGAGAAGCGGCACCAGCAGCAGCCGCGGCAGAAGCGACGACCTCCGCCACGCGACTGGCGCGTCTAGCTCCATCGCCGGCCCCACAAACCCCAAGGTACTCAACGCCGNCACAGAGCGGAGGCTCTCCCACCCTGTGAATAACAGGCGTCCAGCGCTTTGAACAGCTGAATCTCGGGGGTCTTGGCCCTCGGTCTCCCATCGCTTTGGGAGTTCCCTGCGTTCTAGAAGTCTGAGTAGTTACTTCATTCACACAGCAGAAAGACGGACGACCTCCGCCGTGGGAATTACGAGTGAGTTCCCTGGGAAAGCCTCCTGGCAGGTGCCTTTGCAGGTTTTCACTTGGTGGTTTCTTAGCATAAGTTCCTCCCTCATGCTACTTGGAAGGAGTAATAACATCTGTTGATTATTTTGGATAGGACAGCCTAGTGGCTTCCGAGCTTTTTTTTTCCTTTTAACTTGAAAGTGTCAACGTCAGCGTTGTCCAATAGCCTTTCTGGGATACTGGAAACATTCTAAATCTGCATTTTCTAATACGGTAGCCACAGCCACTTGTGGCTGCTGAGCGATTGTGAGGTAGCTACGGCGACCGAGGAAATTAATATTTCAATGAACTTCATTTAAATGTAAATTGTCCCACCAGGCTCGTGGTGCTGTGTTGGAGAGCGTAGGACCAAGTTCCCTCCCAATGTAGCCTGGTCCTGGAGTGGCTCATGTCCGGGTTTGCTTGGGACTTGGGGTGGGGGTTCTCGGGGTGCAGCACAAACCTGCAGCCAGGGCAAATACCTGAGAGGTCCTGGTAAGCTCCCAATTTCTGACGTGCCCAAGGCCATGGGAAGAGACACATCCAAAGAGCGCCGACAGCAGTGTAAGCTAATGACCTGGAAAACGGTTTTCTGACAAGTATCTGACGAACAAGTTTGGTAGACAAAATATTTCCTGATGTTTTGTATCGTCTTGTTTACATTTCTGCTTTGTAAATTGCTGGGCTACTGTACTAACTCCCATTCAGCTTATGGTGCTAATTTATGTGTCTGAGGGTTCTTAAAGTTACTTTTTACCCGGTCCGTTCGGCTATTGTTTTGTATTCCTAAATTTGCTTGCGATGGCTGAATTTTGTTTCATTTCCTTTAGCGAGAAACTGAATTAGTAGGGAATTTGATTTATATAACAATAAATGTATTTCCAGAGAAATAAGAAAAACGCAGTTGTCTTAATTTTCCCAAATGCTATCCTGTAACGTTTAGGTCTTTCTATCTATTTCTATTTCTATGTATCTAAGAGTTCTTTCAGGCATCATCATGAGTAAACTGTTTAAACCCTGAAAAGTAATGTAGCACAATCAACAACATTCCAAAGGCACATCCCTCTGGCCTAACAAGTCCCCTTCTAGGAATTTATTTTAAACATATACTGCCCTTGTATAGACACAATTATTAACTGCTGTATTGTTTGTAATAGTGAAAAAAAAAAGGAGGGGGTAAAAAGAATGTGAAAGAAATCATGGGCCCTTTTCCCCTTCCCTTCCTGGAACAAAGGATGTCAGAGCACAGGTAAGAAGAGGGAGACAGGGATGCCTGCCTCCCTCAGTAGGTAGGGTGTGGGACTCTTGATCTCAGGGTTGTGAGCTTGAGTCTCATGTTGGGGGTAGAGATTTTATTTTTTTAATCTTAAAAAAGAAGAAGGAGCGGGAGGGGTGGGGGCTGTACACGAGTTTGAGCCCCACATCGGCCTCTGTGCTAACAGCTCAGAGCCTGGAGCCTGCTTCATATTCTGTGTGTCTCTCTCTGCTCCTCCCCTGCTCGCACTCTGTCTCTCTCTCAAAACTGAAAAACAAATATGAAAAGGGAGACAAGTAGAATGAACTCTATAGTGTTGGATTAGAATCATCAATATCAGTGACTGGAAATACATATAGATATAGAAATAAATATGCGTTGTAAATGTATATGGGTGTGTGTGTATGTATATGTACATGCATGCACTGTGAGTGTGTATTTTCCCTGGCCTTGTCCACTGAGAAGGCCTGGTCATACAGGCACCCCATTAATAATAATACATATAGGGCCCAGGTGGTGGCTTCTAAATATTATTCTCCCCTAAAGGAAACCAAGAATCCTGGGAGAAATAACTGATTCCACCACTGGGTCAGGAAAAACACAAGTTTAGCCTGGATCATCTTGTGACAGAAAGCAAGAAAGTGCTCAAAGAATTGATGGGGACGTGAAACCAACATACAGCTTAAATAGGCTCCCATTGGCCAAACCTGAGACATTTTGAGCATCAAAATAATGATGGTCAACATGTTATAATCCATTGAATAAAACAGGAAACCACAAACCTATATTGCTTTTTTTAGGTTTTATTTATTTATTTTTGAGTGAGAGAGAGAAGCGGGGAGGGGCAGGGGGGAGGGGCAGAGAGAGAAGGGGAGAGAGAGAATCACAAGCTCTGCACTGACAGTGCAGGGGCTTGAACCCATGAAGTGTAAGGTCATGATCTAAGCCAAAACCAAGAGTCGGACACTCAATCAACTGAGCCATCCAGGTGCCCCACCTATATTAACATATTTAAATAAATAAATAAATTGAATATTTAATGAGGGATAAGATATTAAGATATGTTCAAAGTTCCTCCCTCCCAAAATACTTATTAATTATAAATTGGAAAAAATGAGTAAAATTATAGTAGAGAAATCTGTCAGACCCCTTATTAATCAAATGGTCAACATGAATATCATCCAATTGGATAAATAGAAATTGTATGCCACCGGATGGAATGTAGTTAGAAGATCACAGCATCACTTCTGTTACATTCCTGCCAAAGATACATAACATGATACTAATATGAGAAAGCATCAGACAAATTAAGCTTCACTCTATAAAACAGCTAGCCTGTAATCTTCAGAAGTTTATGGCTATAAGAGTCAGGGAAAGATTGGGGCGCCTGGGTGGCTCAGTCAGTTAAGCATCTGACTTCGGCTCAGGTCATGATCACATGGTTCGTGGGTCAGGCTCTGTGCTGACAGTTAGCTCAGAGCCTGGAGCCTGCTTCAGATTCTGTGTCTCCCTCTCTCTCTCACCCTCCCCTGCTCACATTTTCTCTCTCTCTCTTTCTCTCTCTCTCTCTCTCTCTCGCTCTCTCAGAAATAAATAAAACATGAAAAAAAATTTTAAAGAGTCAGGGAAAGATTAAGGAACTGCACCTGACATAAAGGACATTATTGGAAAACTAACAAAATTTGAGTAGAATCCGAGAATTAGTTGGTAAGTAATGTATAATGTTAATTTCCTGATTTTGATTATATTGTTTTGATTATATTGTGGCCATGTAAGAAAATATTTTTATTCGTAGAAAGTATATAGAAAAGCATTCAAGGATAATAGTTTATTAGGTCAGCAACTTACTTAAGTATTCTTCTGGGTGGGACAGAGTTGTAGGGAGGTTATTCTATAAACAGACTTTCAGACTTTTAGCTCCAGTTTACCTACATTTTCAAAGGTGCCTCAGGTCCTGTATTTCTCATGTTACTTGAGAATTCTATAATGTAATTCACTTGCTTTTTTTTCACTGTAGGTTTAGGATTCAACTCTTTTGGTGCTGCTAAATCACTTGTCACTAGTCCAGTTGCTTTCCAGCTCCCAACAGTCTTATTTTTTGTTCTCCCCTCCTGCTCTCCATGTCTTTGTGTGTCTTTTTAAAAATCCTTTTACTGTCATTTTTGTGGGATTTCAGGAAGGAGCAGATCTAATCATATATTCAACTTGTTATCTTAAATAGCAGTTTTCTCTGTTTTACTTCACTCTTTAGTAAAGTAATTAGAATGTGTGTCTTATGCCCCTCATCCTCATCCATTAGATGATAACCTCATGGAGAATGTGAGCAGTGTCCTGTTTACATTTGTATACTCAAGTACTGGGCTTAGTAAGTACTCAGTACACTTGTTACACTGAATTTATGTAATTCAAATGTACATCTACTTTAAATGGTTTTTCCATTGATACATCAGTAGAAACTTATACTTCTACTTCCCAAATTATCTAATATGTAAAAAAAAAAAAAACAAAAAAAACCCCACAATAAGTTTAAACTCCTAATGCCCAGTCATGCCTGACTGGAATGACCTGAACACATGGAACGTGTAAATCATATTGTTCATTCATTACACTTTGCAAAGACTCTTATGTCACTCTTGGTCACTCTGGTGACCAATCTCATTTCCAAATCTCCCACCCCCAAATAGAGTACTTTGTAGACTCTGCATTGGGGATATTTTTAAAACAATGAAGGGGCGCCTGGGTGGCTTAGTCGGTTGAGCGTCCGACTTTCACTTAGGTCATGATCTCGCAGTNTCTCTGCATTGGGGATATTTTTAAAACAATGAAGTTTAATCACATTTACCTGACAGATTATCTGGTTATAAATGCATATTTCTCTTAGATGAATTTTATTAGAACTTTAAGTTTGTATCAGTATATTTTTCAATAAATAGTTCCTCGATGAAGAATAGAAGGGTGCCTGGGGGGCTTAGTCGGTTAAGTGTCCAACTCTTGTTTTTGGCTCAGGTAATGATTTCATGGTTCGTGAGATGAAGCCCCATGTTGGGCTCTGCACTGACAATGCACAGCCTACTTGGGATTCTCTCTCTCCCTCTCTCTCTCTGCCCCTCCCCCACTTGCCTTCTCTCCCTCTTTCTCAAAATAAATAAATAAAAACTTAAAAACCTGAATAGAAATATACATGAATATGTGTACTCCAGTATTTGTGTATTATCAGTGGCCAAATTGTGATCATTGAATCCATTTTCCAATAACAGGAAAACTTGTGGTTAGTTAGATACCTAATATATGGTGCTGTTTTTCTCCCATAGCCAGTTCTATCTTTCTCCCTCTCTTTATATATATCCTCTTGGTTCTGTTTCTCTGGAGAACCCTGACTAACACACATACTTTAATTATAAAAAGTGACTGCACTACTTAAAAATCTCATTCATTGTTCAATGCTTATTAATAATCATATATGGATTCTTTGTATCTTGTTTCAAAGTATGTTTTATTATTATTGTTTGTTATCCATTTAATTTGTTGGGATATATAGATTGCTAAAGAAATGAACAGGATGAGGGCACCTGGATGGCTCAGTCTGTTAAGCATCTGACTTAGGCTCATGGTTCATGGGTTCAAGCCCCGCACTGGGATCTGTGCTGACAGCTCAGAGCCTGGAGTCTGCTTCAATTTCTGTGTGTGTGTCACTCTCTGCCCCTCCCCAGCTTGTACTCTGTTTTTCTCTCTCAAAAATAAATGAACATTAAAATAAAAAAATTTTAAAGAAATGAACAAAATTTTATTTCTATGTGGTATGCCTTTTTTAAATCAAATTTTAAGTATTCTTTGTAAGAAAGTCATACTCACTGTATACATGACAACAGAAGCAGAAAGAAGCAAATGTTACAAACAAGGTAAGTATATGAATGTCCATGTCTCCGGAAGTCATGTTCTCCAGTTCACCTATGGCAGCATTTGGAGCAAGTACTACTTGTTATCATCCTTCTACTATGCTTCTTGAAGAAGGCAGCATCAAATTGTTTGCTTTGTTTCTTTTGTAACCTATTTTATTTTTCTTCCAATTCTAATTCTGCCCCATTGTTCCATTTAAGTAAAGTCATTTAATCTCTCCTGTTCTGATTGATACTTTTTATCCAGGTTTTCTGCCATGTCTCCCCCATCTTTTTATGAAGAAAGAAAAGCTATTCTTTATGAATTTGAATAATGAAACTATGGACAGGGTCATTTTTTTCTCCCCAAAATTAGAGAAAGAAATTACCCACAAAACTATTCTGCTGTTCTGAGTATCATGGGGGTGATGGTTGCCTATCCATTTCCCTTTATTAGTCTCTTAACATTTTAAAGACGATGACAGCTATTTAAACTAATTACCTGAGGGGCACCTGGGTGGCTCAGCTGGTTAAGCAGCTGACTCTTGATTTTTTCTCAGGGCACAATCTCACAGTTTGTGAGTTCAAGCCCCACATTGTGTTCCATGCTAATGACAGTGCAGAGCCTGCTAAGGATTCCCTCTCTCTCTGCCCCCTCCCTACTGGTTCTCTCTCTCTTTCTCAAAATAAATAAATAAACTTTTAAAAATAAAATAAATAATTACTTGAGAGGCACCTGACTGGCTCAGTTGGTAGAACATGCAACTTTCAATCTTGGGGTTCTAAGTTTGAGCTCCATGTTGGGAGTAGAGATTATTTTAAAAAAGAAAAAAGATTGGGGCACCTGAGTGGCTCAGTTGGTTAAGTGTCTGACTTTTGATCTTGGCTCAGATCGTGATTTCACAGTTCATGAGTTCCAGCCCAACATTGGGTTCTGCACAGATGGTGAGGAGTCTGCTTGGAATTCTGTCTCTCCTTCTCTCTACCCTTCCCTGCTTGTGCATGCTCTCTCTCAAAATAAATAAACGTTTTAAAAAAAAGATTGTGTGATGATAAAATGAGTTTTAAAAAAGTAATTGATTTTATAGCAAAGAAATATATATGCACATAAATATAATATGTATATTATATCTAGTACATATAAATGTAAATGCATATAAATCTTGGACTTGAAAAATTTCATTTTGATTCTTATGGGGCACCTCGATTGTATTCCTAGATCTTCAGAGACTGGATTTTTTTGTGCATTTGAAAATAACTACTAGCTGAATTGATAGAGGCAATAATGTGACTTTGGACTAACCAGTAGGCTTCTATCAAGACAGTCTATCTCTTGAATCACTTTAGTTTCAAGAAACAAAAACCAACTCAAGTTAACTTAAGCAAAAAGTGGAAAAAAAAAGTGCCAAGGGCACATCTCAGGGATGAGACATTCTCTCTTTGTTCCACTCTATGTATCTCTTAACTACCTAGTCTTTGTGGTAGAAAATATGGCTACACAAACCATTTTTTATAGCTCCTGCATTGAAGATTTCAACCTAAACACAGACCAGATCTCTTACAATTCAATTTTCCAAGGCTGAATCTCTGTCCAGTCCAAACTGTATCTAACATGAACGTTAGGGGACATAATTTATAACCATGGCTGCTTGGAGGCTATACTGTGACCATGTAGATAAGAGGGAAGGGAGAAGTTTGCAGAGAAGGGAGAGTGGATGTCAAACTTAATAGAGGTCCATTGCAAGACCCTTTACTTTCCTCCTAATGGAAAGTTGATATTAAACAGTAGCTTAGGGCCACCTGGGTGGCTCTATGGGTTGAGCATCCAGCTCCTGATTTCAGCTCAGGTCACGATCTTTTGGTTCGTGAGATCAAGTCCTGCAATGGGCTCTGCACTGACAGTGTGGAGCCTGGTTGGGATTCTCTCTCTACCTCTCTGCCCCTCTCCCACTTGTGCGCATGCGCTCTCTCTCTCTCGCTCTCTCTCTCAAAAATAAATAAACTTAAAAAAACATTAGCTTCCTGGAGCCCATGTTGAGGAAAAGGAAATGGATGGTATAAAAAGTGGACTGGGTGAAAGGAAAACTTGAGGCAACTGGGTTTTTGGTGACTCCCTTCAATTCAAACCATAAGTATGGTTTCTTGAAATAGAGCTCATTATTTGGGTCATTCTTACACATAGAGATTTAATTGACTGTGGCAAATTTATTACTGGATTTTGAGCCATCTTAAAATTCAAATATATGTTAATTATCCAGATCTGATTTGTAGAGATTCAACTCAATTATAATAGTGCCTGAAATGACCAGAATGGACAATGGCTCAGTTGTTTTCATCCTATACACCAGTGGGCTCCAGCCTGAGATTCCTAAACATCTAAGAGTACATAAAGAAAGAATTAAGCAAAACTAAAAGGCAACCAATGAAATGGAAGAAGATATTTGTAAATGACATATCAGATAAAGAGTATCTAAAATCTATAAAAAACTTATCAAACTCAACACCCAAAAAAACAATCCAGTGAAGAAATGGGCAAATGACATGAATAGACACTTTTCCAAAGAAGACATCCAGATGGCCAACAGACCCATGAAAAAATGCTCATCATCATTCATCATCAGGGAAATACAAATTAAATCCATAACGAGATACCACCTCACTCTAGTCAGAATGGCTAAAATTAACTACTCAGGCAACAACACATGTTGGCAAGGATGTGGAGAAAGAGGATCTCCTTTGCACCGCTGGTAGGAATGCAAACTGGTGCAGTCACTCTGGAAAACAGTATGGAATTTCCTCAAAAAATTAAAAATGGAACTACCCTATGACCCAGCAGTTGCACTACTAGGTATATATCCAAGGGATACATGTGTGCTATTTCGAAGGGACACATGCACTCCAATGTTATAGCAACACTACTGACAATAGCCAAAGTAGGGAAAGAGCCCAAATGTCCATCGATGGATGAATGGATAAAGAAGAAGTGGTGTATATGTATATACAATGGAGTATTACTCAGCAATCAAAAAGAATGAAATCTTGCCACTTGCAACAACATGGATGGAACTAGAGTGTATTATGCTAAGTGAAATAAGTCAGTCAGAGAAAGGCAAATATCATGACTTCACACATGTGGAATTTAAGATCCAAAACAGATGAACATAAGAGAAGGGAAGCAAAAATAATATAAAAATAAGGAGAGACACAAAACATGAGATTCTTTTTTTTAAATTTTTTTTTTAATGTTTATTTATTATTGAGAGACAGAGCATGAGCAGGGGAGGGGCAGAGGGACAGGGAGACACAGAATCTGAAACAGGCTCCAATCTCTGAGCTGTCAGCACAGAGCCCGACGCAGGACTCACAGTCACAAACCATGAGATCATGACCTGAGCTGAAGTCGGATGCTTAACTGACTTGAACCACCCAGGCGCTCCAAGAGACTCTTAAATACAGAGAATAAACTGAGGGTTACTGGAGGGGCTATGGGTCAGGGGATGGACTAAATGGATAAGGGGCATTAAGGAAGACATTTGTTGGGATGAGCACTGGGTGTTATACATAGCGGATCACTTGAATCTACTCCTAAAATCATTATTGCACTATATGCTAACTAATTTGGATGTGCATTTTAAGTAAATAAATGGAAAATAAATAGGCATAAAATGATAAAGGCATTTTCATATTTCACTGTACTGATCAGCTAGTGGTGTCAATAAATTTGTTCCCTGTGCCATGGAACATTAAGAGGATTTCTTTAAAAAAATTTTTTAAGAGAATTAAAGATCCATAAGCTATTTCTAATATTTCATAAAGCCTAAAAGAAATCATAAATTTACCTGAACAAAGCTACTTTAAAAACATCAAATTTTTCTGTTTCTACTGTAACTATATCAAAGCAGAGAAGTAAACCTGTTATTCCATGCTGATTTTAAGCTTTGTATGTATCTATCTCTCTAACTATCTAGATACACACACATACACACATACACACGTACAAACATAATACACACAATGATTCACTAAATAGATTCTGGGTAAATGAATTACATCTTGGGAGAAATGTGACTTTAATAAATTTATATATGACCACTATTATTCTTTTAATATTCTAAAGTCTATAGAAAAAGAAATATAAAGTTCAAGATTACCAAAGTCAACTTTTCTGGAAATCTATAAACATGAGATAACTAGGCATCTCTCTAAAATAATAAGATCTAAAATAATGACCTCTGGAAAATCCTTCTACTTTCCTCTTAAAATATATTAAAATATCATCCAGCCATTAAAAGATGTATTGATTATGACAGTATAAGGCCTTAATGACAGAGACCTGTGGGTGATAAGCTGTTTCCAAAAATGTTCTGCCTTTAGATCATGAATTTTTATCATCCTGTGAATGTCAAGACCTTGGATGTTTAGGATTTCCTGAAAGTCCTCATCTCCATAATCATCATAAGCACTTGTTTATTCTTCTGCTTCATTTTATGATTAGGCCTTCTCAACCCAGTTGGGAAGAATAAGATGGATAGGAGGTGGCTGGGTGGCTCAGTCAGTTAAGCATCTGACTTCGACTCAGGTCAGAACCTCACAGTTTGTGAGTTTGAGCCCCATGTCAGGCTCACTGCTGACAGCTCAGAGCCTGGAGCCTGCATCAGATTCTGTGTCTCCCTATCTCTGCCCCTCCCATGCTTATGCTCTGTCTCTCTCTCTCAAAAATAAGTAGACACTTTAAAATAATTTTTAAAGAATAAGATGGATAGGAAAGGTTTCTAAAATATTTATTCTCTACTTGGAGTCCTAACTGTCAGACATCTTTCACACCTAAGCAGTGGTACACATTTGGGGCAAAGCCACTCCTCTTCCTATAGCCAAAATATGTCACTAGGTCATTTTGAGCAGCCTTGAACACTTCTCTTACCTCATCAAGGCTCAAATTTCTGCACTAAGTTGTTTTCCATTCTGTCTTTCAGAAAGTAATTACAGTTGACTCTTGAACAACACAACTTTAAACTGTGGAGGTCTAATTATACATGGATTTTTTATAAATACAGTACAATACCAAAAGTGTATTTCCTCTTATGTTTGTCTTAATAACATTTTATTTTCTCTAGCTTACTTCATTGTAATAATACAGAATATAATGTAATATACAAAATATGTGCCACTCTGTTGTTAACGTTATCTGTAAGGTTTCTAGTCAAAAGGAGGCTATTAGTAGTTAAGTTTTGGGGGAGTCAAAAGTTATACATACATTTTTCCACTGCACAAGTGTCGCTGCCCCAACTTCCGCATTGTTCAGGGTCAACTGCATCCCAGCTCAAATTTAAAAAGTCCATAATTGCAACTTCATCTTTAAATGTACCCTCTACTTCAGTCTTGGAAATGATATATCTAAGTTTAAAAAAAAGTTAATGAGATTAGAAGCAATAATGAAGACACATATTCTAATAGGACTTATTACTTTTTTAAAGCATTGTTTTAAATATAAAGCTACACAGAAACATACCCATAAATACAGAGAACAACTGATGATTGAGAGAAGGGAAAGGGTAAGGGGAATGCGCAAAATGGTGGGAGGGAAGTGATAGATACAGGCCTCCAGTGTGGAATGAATAAATCACAGGAAAAGAAGGTACAGCACAGGGAATGTAGTCAGTAGTATTGAAATAGCATTGTATGGTGACGGATGGTAGTAGCTGCACTTGTAGTGAGTATGGCATAACGTATAGACTTATTGAATCATTGTGTTGTACACCTGAAACTAAATGTAACATTGTATATGAAATATACTTCAATAATGAATATATAAATATAATGCTACATATTTATTCAAAATTGATTCATATTTTATGATGGACTAATAACTTCTCAAATGTGCTTCTTTGTAAGGCTATGAAAAGGGAAGAGTAAGTAGGACATGCATTAATGAGTGTAAGGTTTTCTCACCCTTAAATACTTGTACAGGATGTTCTTTGTATCGTAAATGTAGTGAAAATCCCCTTTTCTTCCTTGAAGCATCTGTGAGTCTTTCTTCTTTATATAAAATGAGCTTTTTTGGTGATCACATGACAAGGAAGAGGTTCAATGTAACAAGCAATCATGTTATTTAAAGAGCTCCATCTCTAAGTTTACATGCTGAAGCTTTTTAGAAAGGATGGGTTGCAACATGTGAGCAATTTAAAAGTATAACATTTCATTTACAGGTTCAGAGTAGCTTTCAATTCCCTTCTTAGTATGCTTCTAATTAAATCTTAATTGTACCATACATTATGAAATGAAAGAAACACTGATATACTGGATTTTCAATAAGAGAAAGTCAAGATGGCCCTCATAAAATGGCTGGCTAATCCAAAGAAAAAGAATAAAGTGTGAAAATGAGCTTCAAAATTAACACCTAACATTTGAAGCTGCATAATTATTAAGTTATCACAAGTAACATTTTTTGATAGTCCCAAATGATTTAGAGTAGATCACCAGAATGCATGAGAAGTTGTGAGTAAGTAGCAAATGTAAAAAAATGATATATCCAATAATTTAAGTTACTACTTTGTCATATGCCAATTTTTAAGTATATCCTCATGAAATAAACATTTTTAAAGGGGGATTTATCTTAAAGTCAAAAGGAGAAAGGACCAAAAATGTAAGTAGCCCAATGCTACTTTCAGGATTTTTGTCTGAATTATAGGATAGTTGTTACACTTATCTCATTACTCCTCTTTGGCATGTGCTTGGGTATTTATATTTTCAACTTAGAGTGACATAATTTTCAAAAAGAAATCAATTCCCCTTCCATTTTTAAAAAAGTTTTTTCTAACTTTTTAAATTTATTTTTGAGAGACAGAGCACAAGCTGGGGAGAGGCAGAGAGGGAAGGAGACACAGAATCTGAAACAGGCTCCAGGCTCTGTGCTGTCAGCAAAGAGCCTGACGTGGGACTTGAACCTGTTAACCACGAAATCATGACCTGAGCCAAAGTTGAATGCTTAACCTATTGAGGTTAAGCACTAATGAGTGTAAGGTTTAAAAGAATTTAAAAGAATTTTTTAAATGTTTTTATTTTATTTTTGAGAGAGAGAGAGAAAGAACAGGAGAGGGACAGAGAGTAGGGGAAGGAGAACAGAAGATCCAAAGCAGCAGGCTCCACACTGAGAGCAGAGCTCCTGAGGTGGAACTTGAACTCAAACTGTGAGATCCTGACCTCAGTTGAAGCCTCTGACACTTAAGCGACTGAGCCACCCGGATGCTTCTCCCCTTACATTTTTAATTCTTCCTGTCTATAGAAGTCATCTTTCCTAAAATCTGGTGATTTTGAATTTAGAATTTAAATGAGCATACTCTTCCATTTTTCTCTGCAACTAGTTCTATAGAGAATTATGAAATAATAACTTAAATGGTATACCAAGAAAGCCTCCAACGACTATGTGGAACTGAAAACAAAAAGTGTATTCCTCATGTCTAGAGGGCTAGAAGATAAAATCTCAGCCCTTTGTTTTTCTCATAGTCTGGGATTAGGAATTTATTCTTTTTATTAAAAAAATAAAGTACAAAAAAGCACAAACGGTAATGTACCAAACACCCATGTTCCCACAACCCAGATTTTATTAGCATTTTGTGACATTTTTTTGAAAGTCATTGCTATAAAAGTATTTTTTAAAATCCCCTTCATCATCTTTCCTCTAATCCCATTCCCTCCTACTCCCTCCCCCCAGGCTATAACTCACATAATGTGGTGTATTACTATCTATTGCTCCATAACAAATTATCCCAAAACTTAGTGGCTTAAAACATTTCTTTTCTTACAGTTTCCGTGGCTCAGGAATCCATGTGCTTTAGCAGGACTCTCTGACTCACCATCTCTCACAATGTTGCAGTTGAGATGTTGCCTGGGGCTGCAGTCATCTCTAGGTTCAACCAGGGTAGAATCCACTTCCTACCTCACTCAGAGGTTGTGCACAGGATTCAACTCCTTGAGGACTGTCAGACTGAGGGCTTTAATTCCCTCATGGCTGCTAACTAAAGGCTGCCCTTAGTTCCTTGGCACAAAGAGCTGCTCACAACATGTAACTTGTTTCACCAGAGCTAGAAGAGCCAAAGCCAACAAGAGAAAAGACAGAGGTTTTTTGTTTTTGTTTTTTGTTTTTTTTTTTTATATACCCAGTGTTGAAAGTGACACCATGACTTCTGTTCAGTACAAGCAAATCACTAAGCCCCAGTCAAACTCAAGGAGGGGAGATTATACAAGGGCACGAAGACTAGGAGGCAGGATTCACTGGGAACCATCTTACGGGTTGGCTACCAAATTGTGTCTTTCTGGCTAATTATTTTATAC
>NW_027532594.1:4251141-4252302 GCF_008692635.1 Crocuta crocuta
TTTTTTCTCTCAACATTATTTTTGACATCAATTCATGTTGATCTGTTTAGATCTAGTTCATTCCTTTTGACCACTATTCAGTAGATTGAATATTGAATCTATGGATTACCACATTAAACTTAAAATTCTACTCATTCATTTTCCTATTAATGGACATTTGTTTCCTTTATTATTTTTTTTTTTTTGGTGTTACAAAGAAACAATGANACTTTGCACATGTACATATATAGGAATTTCTATAAACTTAGAAGTTATTTAAATATTATAACATCCTTCCAAATTGTTCTTCTGAGAAAATATACCTGTTTATACTTATGCCAGTAGTTTAAGAGATTTACCTTTCCCCCAACTTGCATGTCAACCCTTAATTGGTGATACATGATATCTAGTTGTTGTTATACTTGTTTTTTCCTAATTACCTGGAAGGTGGAACATCTTTTCACATGTTGATGAATCATTTGGGTTTCCTAATTCCTTCAGTTTCTGTTCACACTGTGGCCATCTTTCTCTTGTTGTTTATGCCTTTCATTACACTTTGATTATATGTTTTTTTATCATACAAAAAATTATGTAGTCAAATATCAGTTCTTTGGCTTTATGATTCATACTCTCTGTGTCTAGTTTAAGAAACTTTCTGTGACCCAAGATCCCAAAGATATTCCCTGTATTTTCCTCAAATGGTTTTAAAGTTTTGGTCTTTTTACCTTCAAGCTTCAATTCATCTGAAATTTGCTTTTGTGTTTTGTTTGAAGTTGAGACCTTAATTTTCTTTTTCTCTATGTAAAGTGAATTGTTATGGCATTGTTTATTAACTCATCCATCTTTTTACTCCAGATTTCAGTAACACCTCTGTTAAAAATCAAGATCTCCTAAAAGTGGAAGTCTCTTTCTGGGCTTTCTACTCCTCACCTTATCTCTTTGAACATTCCCGAGCTAGCAGATCTCTTTAATTGCTAAAGCTTTATTTATTTTTAAAATAGCAAAAGAGCAAGTCCCATCTCCTTGTTTTTTTTCCAGAACTATTTTTACCCTTCCATTTGCATTTTAATCACTTTCTCAAATTACATAAAAAAATCACCTGAAATTTTGTTAAATTTATACATCAAATTGACATGCTTTGAAATCACATCTTCCCAAACGAGAACATGGTATGTACCTCAA
>NW_027532594.1:4252317-4288534 GCF_008692635.1 Crocuta crocuta
CCCGTAATAAAATGTTATAGTTTTCTCTGTAAAAAATGTATACATCTTTTGTTAGATTTATTCCAGGTACCTTTATAGTATGTTTCCTATAGTTAATGGTATCCTTTTTCTATTCGTTTTTTAACTGTTTATATAGTGCTGATTTATAGAAATGCCATTGATTTTTATGTTAGTATCATGTCAAGAAAATTAAACTTCTCCATTAATTTTATAAGTTTGACAATAAATTACCTTAGATTTTCCATGTAGATTATTATAGCATCTGCAAATAACAAGTTTTACTTTTTCTTTTCCTGAATGGACCTTTATCCTTTGTTTTGACCACCCAGCATCCGAACTCCTCTTTCTGTTTGAGGAATTTCATACAAGTCCAGTTGTAGGACAAAGACTGCTCCCTCTTTAGGAGCTTAAAATATTCCAAATCTCTTTCCCAGCCTTCCATGCAGCTGAGGCATGAGCCATTACTGATGCTGTAGTGGTGACAGCAGTAACAGTATGAGCAGTGTTGGAGCAGAGCTGACATCAGTGTTAGCAGGGGTAGCAGTTGCAGTCAAGTTGCAGGAGCAGAAGTGATAATGGTCTATAAATAATGACTAGGCTTCAGTGGTGGCAGCAAAGGATTCCTTGTCAGACCATTTCTGCAGCCTGATATAGGTACTTCAGGAAACGCAGCTTTAAGCCTGGTTTTTCAGCTCTCCCAATGATTCTGAGCTGTCAGATATTCTGGTTTATATAGCTGTGTATCTGCTTAATTAACCAGAGTCAGAGTCTATTGCTCATAACTAAGAACTATAAGAGATATATTTTGGTCCTTTGAACCTCTTATTCTTTTTTCTTTCTTTTTTTTAATCCTAGTGGGTTTTCAAGGATCTCCAGTACAGTGTTGAAAAACAGGAATGATAGTAGTTAGTATTGTCTTGCTCCTAGCTTGAAAAGAAGTGTTTCTGGGGGCGCCTGGCTGGTTCAGTCAGTAGAGCATGTAACTCTTGATCTCGGGGTTGTGAGTTCAAACCCCACACTGGGCATGGAGATTATTTATTGAAAAAAAAAAAAAAAGCAGGGGGGGATGGCTGGGGGGCTCAGTTGGTTAAGCATCTGACTTCGGCTCAGGTTATGATCTCAAAATTCATGAGTTCAAGCCTCACATCAGGCTCTACACTGACAGTGCAGAGTCGGCTTGGGATTCCCTCTCCCTCTCTCTCTCTCTGTCCCTTCCCCTGCTCATGCTCTCTCTTTCAAAATACATTTAAAACTTTAAAAAATATTTTAAAAAAATATTTCTGAAGTTTTACCAGCCAGCAGCTGTTTGTGTGTATGTTTTTAGTAGATATCAAATAATCAGGTTAGGGAACTTCTATTAATATTTTGCTGAGAAGTTATTTTTTTTAATCATGAATGGGTCACAATTAGGTCTTTAATCCATTTTGAATTTTTGTGTATGAAGTAAGAAAGTGCTCCAGTTTCATTCTTTTGCATGTTGCTATCCAGTTTTCCCAACACCATTTGTTGAAGAGACTGTCTTTTTCCCATTGGATATTCTTTTCTGCTTTATCAAAGATTAATTGGCCGTATAGTTATGGGTTCATTTCTGGATTTTCTATTCTGTTTCATTGATCTATGTGTCTATTTTTGTGCCAGTACCATACTGTTTTGAACCCTACAGCTATGTAACTTAACTTGAAGCCCAGAATTTTGATGCGTCCAGATTTGCTTTTCTTTTTCAAGGCTGCTTTGACTATTCAGGGTCTTTTCCTGTTCCATAAAAGTTTTGGGATTATTCTAGCTCTGTGAAAAATGCTGTTGGTTTTTTGATATGGATTACATTAAATGTATAGATTGCTTTGGGTAGACAGTTTGACAATATTTGTTCTTCTAGTCCATGAGCATATGATGTCTTTCCATTTCTTTTTTTTAATTTTTATTTCTTCTTGAGAGAAAGAGAGAGAGAAAGAGAACAAAATGGAGGAGGTGCAGAGAGGGAGGGATAAAGGATTCAAAGTAGGATCTGTGCTGACAGCCGAGAGCCCAGTATGGGGCTAGAACATGAGAACTGCGAGATCATGACCGGAGCCAAAGTCAGATACTTAACCAACTGAACGACTCAGGCGCTTCAGTCTTTCCATTTCTTTGTGTCACCTTCAGTTTCCTTCATCAGTGTTTTATAGTTTTCAGAGTGCACATTTTTTTACCTCTTTTATTAGGTTTATTCCTAGGTATTTTACTGTTCTAGGTGCAATTATAAATGGGATTGACTCTTTAATTTCTCTGATGCTTCATTATTGGTGTATAGAAATGCAACAGATTTCTGTATGTTGATTTTGTATCCTACAACTTTACTAAATTCATTTATCAATTCTAGCAATTTTTTGGTAGAGTCTTTGGAATTTTCTGTATATAGTATCATGTCATCTGCAAATAATGAAAGTTTTACTTCTTCCTTGGCAATTTGAATGCCTTTTATTTCCTTTTGTTGTCTGATTGCCATGGCTAGGACTTCCAGTACTATGCTAAATAATAGCTGTGAGAGTAGACATCTCTGGTTTGCTCCTGACTGTAAAGGAAAAGGTCTCAAATTCAAAATGGATTAGAGACCTAAATATGAGACATGGAACCATAAAAATCCTAGAGGAGAACACAGGCAATAATGTCTTTGACATCAGTCATAGCAACTTTTTCTAGATATCTGTCCTGAGACAGATTGAGACTTCATCAAAATAAAAAAACTTCGTCTGCACAGCAAAGGAAACAATCAACAAAACTATAAGGCATCCTGTGGAATGGGAGAAGATATTTGACAGTTACATATCTAATAAGAGGCTATATCCAAACTATATAAAGAACTTACAAAACTCAACACCCAAAAAAAAAAGAATAATCCAATTAAAAATGGGCAGAAGACATGAACAGACATTTCCCCAAAGAATACATACAGATGGCCAGCAGACACATGAAAAGATGCTCAGCATCACTGACCAGCAGGGAAATATACAAATCAAAACTACCTCACACCTGTCAGAATGGCTAAAATCAACAACACAAGAAACAACAGGTATTAGTGAGGATGTAGAGAAGAGAGAACCCTCTTGCACTGTTGGTGGGAATGCAAACTGGTGCCCCCACTCTGGAAAACAGTATGAAAGTTCCTCAAAAAGTTAAAAATAGAACTACCCTATGATCCAGCAATTGCATTACTAGGTATTTACCCAAAGAATACAAAAATAATAATTCAAAGGGATACATGCACCATGATGTTTATAGCAGCATTGTCTACAATAGCCAAACTATGGAAACAGCCCAAGTGTCCATTGGCTGATGAATGGATAAATAAGATGTGGTGTGTGTGTGTGTGTGTGTGTGTGTGTATTGTATATATATATATATAATGGAATATTACTCAGCCATCAAAAAGTGAAATCTTACCATTTGCAACAATGTGGATGGATGGAGCTAGAGAATATAATGCTAAGTGAAATAAGTCAGTCAGAGAAAGCAAATACCAAGTGATTTCACTCATATGTGGAATTTAAGAAACAAAACAAATGAGCAAAGGGAAAAAGAGAGAGAGGCAAACCTAGAAACAGACTCTTAACTATAAAGAACAAACTGACGGTTACCAGGGAGAGTCAGGTAGGGGGATGAGTTAAATAGGTGATTGTTATTACAGAGTGCACTTGCTGTGATGAGCACTGGGTGTTGTATTAAAGTGCTGAATCCCTATATTGTACACCTAAAACTAATATTACACTGTATGTTAATTAACTAGAATTTAAATAAAACCTTAAAAATTATTTAATTTAAAAAGCTTTTAATCAAGGAAAACTGCACAAAAATCATGAATAAGGATTACATTTTATCAGATCTTTTAAATACATCTTTAGAGGTAATCATATGATATTTCTTCTTTAATAGGTTAATATGGTGAATTATATTACTAGTTTACTAAAGTTATTGTTACATTCCTATAAATCCTATTTGATCATTATTATACAATGTTAGATTCAATATTCTAATGTTTTATGTAACATTTTGCATTTGTGTTTATAAGTTAAATTACCTAAAATTTTATTTTCTTCTACTCTGCTTTGGGTGTCAAAGTTAGTCTAGCCTCAGAAAAAGTTTGGTAACTTTCTCTTTTTCCTATTCTCTATGACAGTTTGTAAAGATAGATTTTTTTTTTCTTTCTTCAAGGATTGGTTAAAACTAACCTCAGCCTGTGTATTAATCATTTTTTTATTTTCTGTATTTTATGATGCTGTGACATCTTGGGGCCAATGACCTGGGAAGGGACTGCCCCTATCAGGATTAGCTAATTCCTAGAGATAACAAACATTTTGCATTTAAACATGTCTTTGATATCAAAACCAACCAATCCTGAGTCTATAATCACTTTCCCTCTCTCTCCCTCCCTCTCTCTCTTTTCCTAAAAAACAAAACAAAACAAAACAAAAAACCCAGACTAGAAGTACCTGATAAAAGGAGGGGGTTACAAACTCTTACCACAGTAAGAGTTTTTTTTATGCCAATAAAATTTTCTTAACAGGGGCGCCTGGGTGTCTCAATTGGTTAAGCACCCAACTTCGGCTCAGGTCATGATCTCACAGTTCGTGGGTTTGAGCCCTGCATCGGGCTCTGTGCTGACTGCCAGCTCAGAACCTGGAGTCTGTTTCAGGTTCTGTGTCTCCCTCTCTCTCTGACCCTCCCCTACTCACGCTGTCTCTCTCTCTCTCAGAAATAAATAAAACATTTTTAAAAAATTTTTTCTTAACAGTTATTTTTCTATGCAATTTGTCTGTATCTTCTTGAATGAATGTTGGTGATTTCTATTTTTTTTAGAAAATTGACTATTCTGTTTTCAAACATACTGCCAAAATTAATAAAATTATTCAGATTTTTAAAATATTGGGGCGCCTGGGTGGCTCAGTCGGTTAAGCATCCGACTTCGGCTCAGGTCATGATCTCACGGTTCATGGGTTCAAGCCTCGCTTACGGCTCTGTGCTGACAGCTAGCTCAGAGCCTGGAGCCTGTTTCAGATTCTGTATCTCCCTCTCTCTCGACCCTCCCCTGCTCATGCTGTTTCTCTCTCTCTCTCTCAGAAATAAATTTTAAAAAATTAAATATTTACAACTTCTGTAGTTAGTTTCTGATATTGTTCACTTAATGCCATTTTCTTATTTTCTTGATTACTTTGTGAGAAGTTGGTCTATTTTATTGGTCTTTTCAAACTGTATTTCATTTTATTAATCATATCTTTTATTTTTCTGTTTGTTTTTGTTTTAATTTCTGATTTTATATTTATTTTTTCTTTTACTCTACTTCCTATGGATTTATTGTAGCTTCTAGAATTGAATGCTTAATTTATTTTTAGTTTTTCTTATTTTCAAACATATTCTCCACTCCCAAAATTTCCTTTCATGTTAAAAGTACTCAAGGTAATGCTTCTGATTTCTGTCCACTCTTACTGCACTGCAGGACAAGGAAGGAGACTTATTTGATTGGTAAATTTTAGAATTCTAAATTCTAAGAACATTTGGCTCAACTCTTTCCCTTCCTTTTGAGAGTAAATGACCAGCAAAAAGCATGAGTTCCCCTCTGCTATTCCATGTTGTAAATTTCACATAGACAGTATTCCATGTGGGGAGACCTGCCCATGTCCAGTGTCCCTATATACAAACTCTCAGTTCTGGACCTATGCTCCCACCTTCATGAGTCCTGTTCATTACTGTTCTTCCATAAAAGCTGACTGTGCCTTTTAAAACTGTTGTCTTCCTTACTTTCCCATGTGTCTTTAGTATTCTTTCAAGTTATAATTACTGTAAAAATCATATAACAGTATTACATGAATGTTGGAAAGGGGGAGGAGGTGGCAAATTCAACATAGAACAGCCACTATCACCATTATTTACATATTCCCTTTTCATGTTGTATACACATTTTTTATACTTGTAATCATGTAACATATCCAGAATATATATTATTTCCTGTTTCTACATTGTCTTATATGTATACAAAGCATATAATTTCAATGAAAGCATAATATTTCATTGAGTAGACATTTCATAATTTAACCATGTCATATATTAATTTAAATTTTTTATTTGTGAAATTAGCTCTGTATAAACATTTTTTATTGAATATTTTCCTATCTTTAATTTTTTTCCTTAAGATTAATATTGGTAAGTATATTATTGAGCCAAAAAATGATAATTTTTTGATAATGAAATTTTATGAATCTCAACTAGGTTCCAGTTATATCCAAAATGTTTATGCTGGTTAGTTTATACTATGTTAGTTTACACTACTCCCTGTAATACATGAGTACCCTAGTACTCTTATCCAAACTGGGTAATTTTTGAAATATTAGTATAGATGGTTTGTTGTTACTTAGTACATTTTAAAATATTTTGCTTTTTTAAGTCAGAATTCTTTTTGAGGGTAATATCCATGATTTTCCCCACTTATTTTTTTTAAGTTTTAATGTTTTCCTTTTTTAGTATATAAGTTATTTATATAAGATGTTAATACTTTTGTTATGTTTGTTGTAAATAATTTCCCGGGTACTTAAGAATATTTGAGAGGGGTGCCCGGGTGGCTCACTCAGTTGGTTAAGCATCCGACTTTGGCCTCAGTCATGATCTCGCCTTTCCTGAGTTTGAGCCCCACGTCAAACTCTGTGCAGACAGCTCAAACCTTGGAACCTGCTTCAGATTCTGTGTCTTCCTTTCTCTCTGCCCCTCCCCTGCTATGCTCTGTCTATCTGTCTCTCTCTCTCTCAAAAATAAATAAGCTCTAAAAAAAAGAATATTTGAGATAACACGAGAAAATAAAAACAATTATAAGATTAATAAATGAAATGTTTTAAAAAATAAAACTGGCTGGGGAAAAAAGAGGAAGAAGCAAGTATACTAATCATAGGAAGAAGCAAATGACCTAATGTAAAAAAATCATCTAATATAAAATCTCTGGCACCTAACTAGCTTTATTATTGGTAGTTTAAAAAAACCTCTCATTATCAAAAAAAGGAAAAACATAATTATCTTTTAGAGAATATGAAAATTCTTTTTTTTAATTTTTTATGTTTTATTTATTTCTGAGAGAGAGTGAGAGAGACAGCATGAGCAGGGGAGGGTCAGAGAGAGGGAGATACAAAATCTGAAACAGGCTGTAGGCTCTGAGCTAGCTGTCAGCACAGAGCCCGGCAAGAATATGAAAATTCTTAAAACTACCATCTACCATAAATAGCATTCTTCCTCCTTTCTCCTCAAAGCTGGGGGTGGTCTTAGTAAAGCATGTGGTTGGATAGAGCCATGTAACTAGTTCTGGCTAATGAATTTTGTCTTCAAGGTTAATACATTTGATTATTAATACAAGACCTTTCAGATCTCTCTTTCCATTGTCCATGGTAACTAGCAACATTGGAGAAGTAAACTTGCTTCCTTGCTTGTGTCTAAGGTCCTTGAGCTTGGGTCCCAGAGTGGGGAACCAAGAAGAAGCAGCTGCCAACTTCACTGCAGTGAATATGTGGCATGAGCAATAAATAAACCTTTTTTCTTGTAAACCACTAAGATTTGACTTTGTTACTCAAACAAACTAAATTTTCAAACTAAATTCTCCCTGAAACTAGAAGATCCGTTTCTTTGGCCCTAGACATTATTGTAGGGGCTTGCATAAATGCATTAGGAAGCTAGAGAATTGACTTTTGTTTCATCCCTACTTGTCTACTGATGGACCCACCTAGTTTGCAGTAGCAACGTGCTGGTTAGGTCCTGTCCCCTTGAGTACCAACACTTCATAAATAGCAACTCCTCCTGGAGAAGGAATCAATACTACAGCTCACATTCTCCATTTGCCTTTTATTTTAATTATCTATATCTAACCTATTCCAAATTTGTATAGATTCTTAAACCACAATATCACTGTTTTAATCAGTAGCATTAGTATTATTGACAATTGCCAGAAACTTGAAGCAATAAAAATGTCCTCCAACAGGTGAATGCATAAAAAATTGAAGTATATCCATACAATGGCATACTATTGAGGGATTTTAAAAAAACCTATCAGGTTACCAAAAAACATGGATATAGTTTAAATGCATACTTCTAAGTTAAATAGTCAGTCTGAAAAGGCTATATATTTATTATTCCAACCATATAATATTCTGAAAAAGGCAAAACTATAGCTATAGACAACAAAAACATCAGTAGTTGCCAAGGGCTCAGGGGAAGAGAAAAGAGTAAAATAAATGAAGTATAGGGGATTTGGCAGGGGCATTGGTCAAACTGTTCTGCATGATGTAATGATAGATACATGATGTTGTGTATTTGTCAAAACTTTAAAACTTTACAGCAAAAGGGTGAACTTCCAGATAAACAATTAAAAAAATCATTTAGGAGGCTGGGGGATCCCAGGAAGGAATGTAGAAAGTGACAAGTTAATTTAACTATATTACAAATGTATGGAGCAACCTTACTAAAGTGGGGAATAGGAGGAAAGGTTCTGACCTAAGTTACCTTGAAAACGAGTAGAGTCTGGGGGTGCCTGGGTGGCCCAGTCGGTTAAGCATCCAACTTCAGCTCAAGTCATGATCTCATGGTTCGTGGGTTCAAGCCCCACGTCGGGCTCTGTGCTGACACCTAGCTCAGAGCCTGGAGCCTGTTTCAGATTCTGTGTCTCCCTCTCTCTCTGACCCTTCTCTGTTCTCACTCTCTCTCTCTCTCTCTCAGAAATAAAACTTTTTTAATTTTAAAAACAGAAGAAAATGAGTAGAGTCTGTAAGACTAAAGGCAAAAGGAACTGCACATAAGCACTATACTTTAGTGTTTAATATTATGATATTTCCCACAGGAGTACAAGTTAATGATTCTGACAACACTGTACTGGAGTCCTAGAATTGAACAATCATGTAAATGGATGGTGGGAACAAGGTTTCTCACAGTTAGAGTGGGAATTTACAGATAGGGAAGAGACTGGAAGAGATTAGAGTTGGAGATACCAGATTAGTATGAACTATATTATGTTTAGCTTAATATAGATACAGATGGTTATATCTAGAAGTATTTGTAGATATGTGTATATAGATAGGTCAATATATACACATATATTTCCTTGCCCTGTCTCCTGACAAGGCCTAGAAGCAATGACACTCCAGTGGCAACAAACATTCCTAGCTCCCAGATCTTGGTTTCTAATAGAAACTTCTAATAAAAGGAACCAGGGCTCCTTGGAAAAATGGCTGATTACAGGACTGGAGCAGGAAATATGCAAGATGAGCCTGGAGCATCTTATACCACTGGAAAGTAAGGAAGTGCTCTAAAAACACAAAACAAAACACTTCATTGATGGGAGTATGTCAAAGGAGCCAACTGAAAGCTCTCAATGGTCAAAGAACAATTTGGGCAACAAAATAAAGCAGTATTGGATTATACCCTAAAAATAAAATATTCATAATTCCATGTTGATATACATAATTGATTGAATAAATAGATAGAAGGAAGAAGCAAATCTCCCTTGCAGAAGAATTCCAAATAATTTATGTTGATATTCTCTCCTCAAGGAGGTAGAGTACAAGGCCCCACTTCTAAAACCTGGATTGTGAATAGTGACTTCCTTCCAAAGAATATGGTATGGAAAGGAGTATAAAATAGAGTAACTTGGTATTGTAGAATTTGGACAAATACCACCTTAGCAGATGTAAGGTCTAAATCAGCAACGGTAAATTATGTTAATAGTATGTTCTCTTGATATATGATGGAAATGGCACTTCACCTCTGTGGTGTTCCTCACAAAAACTCATAACCTCAATCTAATCATAAGAAAAGTATCAGACGAATCTCAATAGAGGGACATCCTACAAAATATTTGACTAATATTCCTCAAAACTGTCAAGATCATCAGAAACAAGGAAAATCTGAAGGTAATTCAAGAAGACAAAAAGAAATGGAAAAACATTCCATGCTTATGGATCAGAAGAATAAATATTGTTAAAATGTAATTACTACCCAAAGCAATCTACACATTCAAAGCAATCCCAATCAAAATTGCACTTGCATTCTTCTCAAAGCTGGAACAAACTATCCTAAAATTTGTACAGAACCACAAAAGACCCTGAATACCCAAAGTAATATTGAAGAAGAAAACAAAAACGGGAGGCCTCACCGTCATCCCAGACTTTAGCCTCTACTACAAAGCTGTAATCATCAAGACAGTATGGTATTGGCACAAAAACAGACACACAGACCAATGGAATAGAATAGAGAACCCAGAATTGGACCCACAAATGTATGGCCAACTAATCTTTGACAAAGCAGGAAAGAGTATCCAATGGAAAAAAGACAGCCTCTTTAACAGATGGTGCTGGGAGAACGGGAGAGTAACGTGCAAAAGAATGGAACTAGATCACTTGCATACACCATACACAAAAATAAACTCAAAATGTATAAAGAACCTGAATGTGAGACAGGAAGCCATCAAAACCCTAGAGGAGAAAGCAGGAAACAACCTCCTTGACCTCAACCGCAGCAATTTCTTACTTGACACATCCCCAAAGNCATCACATCATAGATTCTGCACACTGTGAATGCATGGGACTGTTTTTCTGGGACAAAGAACTTCAGACACAGTGTGGATAGGCTCTACTCCAGAGTGGGGAGCGGATCTGTGTGGTGTCAGGTCCTTTAAGACTTTGGGGTTTTTTTTTTAATTTTTTTAATGTTTTATTTATTTCTAAGAGAGAGAGAGAGAGAGTGACAGTGTGAGCAGGGAAGGTCAGAGAGAGAGGGAGACACAGAATACTGAAGCAGGCTCCAGGCTCTAAGCTAGCTCTCAGCACAGAGCGTGAGGCGGGGCTCGAACCCACCACCCGTGAGATCATGACCTGAGCCGAAGTCAGACGCTTAACCGACTGAGCCACCCAGGCACCCCAAGACTTTGGGTTTTGAATCCCGGCCTCATGCCAAGGAAAAAACGCAGGAGAGTTATGGTGCAGGGCAGGCTAACTGCCCTCACTATTCTATGAGGGCTACCTGAACAATGGGGGGTGTGAGATCCCCTTTCCAGAGAGGAGAGATCAGGGTGGTGCCATTTTACCCCAGCACCAACAGGGTAGGACTTCAGAGAGCAACACAGCAGCCTCCAGTGGAGGCAGACCCGCTTACACCAAACCCCACATCCCTGTGCCTGACAACTGCTTATTTACTGGGACAAGACTGCAGCAGGCCTCTCCTGCAGGAGACCAACACAGCCAGCACCCTGTATGCACCTAGTGTACTGAAAATTGAGTGCTTCAAAATGACACCTGCAGTTCTAGTGGAAATAGGACCAGGCTTACTTTTCTTTCTTTTTCTTTTCTTTTCTTTTCTTTTTTTTTTTGTTTTAAGTTGTACTTATGTANGCACCCCTACTTTTCTTTCTTTTTCTTCTTCTTTTTTTGTTTTGAAATCAGGCTTATAATTTCTTATTTATTTTTTCATCTCTCTCTCAATCAGTCTTTTTTATCCTTTTTCTTTTTTCTTTTCTTTTTTTCATTTCTTTTTTTTTTTTTGGAACCAACTTTATAGTTGTTTTTATTCTGTTTGGTTTTTTTTTTGTTGTTCCCTTTCTTTTTCTTTTTTTGGGGGGATCAGGCTTTTTCCTCCTTTTTTTCCAGGCTTACTTCAATAAACAAATCAAAGCACACCCAGTTAAAGGTCCAAACACTCCCCACTGCAGGCAAGGAGGAGCTCCACAGAGGACTGACCAGTGGGAAAGATCAGCCAAAATGCAACAGCAGAGTGCACACAGCATACACCGGAAACACTTCCTGAAGTGTACGGCCCTGGATAGTGTTGACCCCTTTTTAATATAGCAGTACTCTCAGGTATAGGAAACATAATAAGCTTTTAAAACATGCAAAAGACAGAAACTTAGCAAAAATTACAAGATGGAGGAATTCTTCCCAAAAGAAAGGTCAAGCAGCCAGGGACTTGCTCAAAACAGATATAAGCAATATACCTGAACAAGAACTTATAACAAAAGTCATAAGACTACTAGCTGGACTTGAGAAAAGCATAGAAGAAACCAGAGAAACACTTGCTGCAGATATCAAAGACCTAAAAACTAGTCAAACTGAAATAATAAATGTTATAACTGAGATGCAAAACTGACTGGATACAGTCAAAATGAGGACTGAAGAAGCAGAGAGAATAGGTGATATAGAAGATAAAATTATGGAAAATAATGAAGCTGAAAAGGGGGAAAGGAAACTACTAGATCATGAGGAGAGACTTAGAGAACTTAATGATTTCATAAAACAAAACAATATCCATATCATAGAAGTCCTATAAGAAGAAGAGTGGGAAAGGGGGCAGAAAGTTTATTTAAACAAATTATAGCTAAGGACTTCCCTAATCTGAGGAAACAGACAAGCATTCGAATTTAAGAGGCACAGAGAACTGCTCTCAAAATCAACAAAACAGGTCAACACCATGACATATCATAGTAAAACTTGAAAAATACAAAGACAAAGAGAATTCTGAAAGCAGCTAGAGACAAAAGTTCCTTAACCTACAAGGGTAGACACATAAGGTTGCCAGCAGACCTGTCCATTGAAACTTGGTAAGCCAGAAGTGAGTGGCAGGAAATATTCAATGTGCTGAATGGGAAAAATATGCAGCCAGGAATTCTTTATCCAGGAAGGCTGTCATTCAGAATAGAAGGAGATATAAAGACTTTCCTAGATGAACCAAAACTAAAGGAGTATGTGACCACTAAAAACAAGCCCTGTGAGAAATTTTAAGGGGGACTCTGAGTGGAGGGGGAAAAAAAAAGAAGACCAAAGCAACAAAGACCACAAAGGACCAGAGAACATCACCATAAACATCGACTCTACAGGTAATACAGTGGCACTAAATTAACATCTTTCAATAATCACTGAATGTAAATGGACTAAATACTCCAGTCAAAAGACATAGGGTATCAGAATGGATAAAAACAAACAAACAAACAAACAAGATCCATCTATATGTTGCCTACAGAGACTCATTTTAGACATAAAGACACCTGTAGATTGAAAGTGAGGTGATAACCATCTGTCATGCTAATGGATGTCAAACGAAAGCTAGGGTAGCCATACTTAGACAAACTAGAATTTAAAACAAAAACTGTAGCAAGCAATGAAAGACAGGTATTATATCATAATTAAAGGCTCTATCCATCAAGAAGATCTAACAATTATAAATATTTATGACCCCAACTTGAAACACCCAAATATATAAATTTAAAGCAAACATAAAAAAAAAAAAAAAACCTCAGTGATAATAATACCTTAATAGTAGGGGGATTTAATATCCCACTTACAGCAAAGGACAGATTGTCCAAGCAGAAAATCAACAAGGAAAGAATGGCTCTGAATGACACACTGGACTGGATGGACTTAACAGATATATTCAGAACATTTCATCCTAAAGCAGCAGAATGTACATTCTTCTCGAGTGCACATGAAACATTCTCCAGAATAGATCACATACTGTCACAAATCGGCCCTCAATGGGTACAGAAAGATTGAGATCATACCATGCATATTTTCAGATCACAACACTATAAAATTTGAAATGAACCACAAGAAAAAATTCAGAAAGCCCTCAAATACATAGAGGTTAAAGAACATCCTACTAAAGAATGAATGATGGGGCGCCTGGGTAGCTTAGTCTGTTGAGCATCTGACTTTCGCTTAGGTCATGATCTCGCGGTTNAATAAAAAACGACATGGCAAATGTAAACACAACAGTACAAACCCTGTGGGATGCAGCAAAGGCAGTCCTAAGATGAAAGTACATTGCAATTCAGGCCAAACTCAAGAAGCAATAAAGATCTAAAATACACAATCTAACCTTACACCTAAACAAGCTAGAAAAGGAGCAGTAAATAAAGTCTAAATCCAGTAGAAGAAGGGAAATAATAAAGATTAGAGAAGAAATAAATGATATAGAAGCAAACAAACAAAAAACACAGTAGAATAGATCAATGGAACTAAGAACTGGCTCTTTGAAAGAGTAAACAAAATTGATAAACCCTTAGCCAGACTTCTCAAAAAGAAAAGAGAAAAGACCTAAATAAATAAAATCACAAATGAAAGAAGAGGGATCACAACCAACACCACAGAAATGCAAACAATTAAAAGAGAATTCTATGAAAAATTATATGCCAACAAACTCGGCAATCTGGAAGAAATGGAAAAATTCCTAGAAACTCACACACTACCAAAACTGAAACAGGAAGAAATAGAAAAATTGAACAGACCCAAAACCAGCAAAGAAATTGAATCAATTATCAAAAATCTCCCAACAAACAAGAGTCCTGGGCTAGATGGCTTCCCAGGGGGAATTCTACCAAACATTTGAAGAATATTTAAAACTGATTCTTCTCAAACTATTTCAAAAAATAGAAATGGAAAGAAAGCTTCCAAACTTATTCTATGAGGCCAGCATTACCTTGATTCCAAAACCAGACAAAGACCCCACTAAAAAGGAGAATTTACAGACCAATATCCCTGATGAAACTAGATGCAACAATTCTCAGCAAGATACTTTCAAATCGTCAACAGACACATGAAACGATGCTCAGCATCCCTCCTCATCAGGGAAATACAAATCAAAACCACACTGAGATACCACCTCACGCCAGTCAGAGTGGCTAAAATGAGCAAATCAGAGAACTCTAGATGCTGGCGAGGATGTGGAGAAACGGGCACCCTCCTACACTGTTGGTGGGAATGTAAACTGGTACAGCCCCTCTGGAAAACAGTGTGGAGGTTCCTCAGAAAATTAACACTAGAACTCCCCTATGACCCAGCAATAGCACTGCTAGGAATTTACCCAAGGGATACAGGAGTGCTGATGCATAGGGGCACATGTACCCCAATGTTCATAGCAGCACTCTCAACAATAGCCAAAACATGGAAAGAGCCTAAGTGTCCATCAACGGACGAATGGATCAAGAAGATGTGGTTTATCTATACGATGGAATACTACATGGCAATGAGAAAGAATGAAATCTGGCCATGTGTAGCAACATGGATGGACCTTGAGGGTGTTATGCTGAGCGAAATAAGTCAGGCAGAGAAGGACAAATATCATATGTTTGCACGTATAGGAGGATTAGGAGGAACTTGATGGAGGAACAAGGGGGAGAAGAAGGGGGGAAATGGTGGGGGAAAGGGAGAGAGGCAAACCATGAGAGACTCTTGAATGCTGACAAAAACTGAGGACTGATGGATGTGGGGGGGAGGAGGGATGGGCATGGAGGAGGGCACTTGTGGGGATGAGCATTGAGTGTTATGTGGAAACTAATTTGACAATAAACTATTTGCAAAAAAAAAAAAAAGATACTTTCAAATCAAATTTAATAATACATTGAAAGAATTATTCACCACTATCAAGTGGAATTTATTCCTGGGTACAGGGCTGGTTAAATATTTGCAAGTCCGTCAACATGGTACACCACATTAATGAAAAAAAAAGACAGTAAAAAAACATATGATTCTCTCAGTACATGCAGAAAAAGCATGTGACAAAATACAGCATCCTTTCTTGATAAAAACCCTCAAGAAAGTAGGGATAAAAGGAACATACCTCAAATCATAAAGCCAATATACGAAAGATTCACAACTAATATCATCCTCAGTGGGGAAAAATTAACAGCTTTCCCCCTAAGCGATGTCCACTCTCACCACTGTTGTTCAACACAGTACTGGAAGTCCTAGCCTCAGCAATCAGACAAAAAAAAAGAAGGAAGGAAGGAAGGAAGGAAGGAAGGAAGAAAGGGCTTACAAATTGGCAAGGAAGAAGTCAACTTTTCACTCTTCGCAGATGACATGATACTCTACATGGAAAACTCAAAAGACTCCAACAAAAATACTGCTAGAATTGACAACTGACACATGAATTCAGCAAAGCCACAGGATATAAAATCAACATACAGAAATTGATTACATTTCTATACACCAATAATGAAGCAGCAGAAAAAGAAATCAAGGAATTGATCCCATCTACAATTGCACCATAAAATACCTAAGAATAAACCTAACCAAAGAGGTGAAAGATCTGTATGCTGAAAACTATAGAAAGCTTATGAAAGAAATTTAAGAAGTCTCAAAGAACAGGAAAAACATTCCATGTTCATGGATGGGAAGAACAAATACTGTTAAAATGTCTATACTACCCAAAGCCACCTACACATTCAATGCAATCCCTATCAAAATAACACTAGCATTCTTCACAGAGTTAGAACAATTCTAAAATTTGTATGGAACCAGAAAAGACCCTGAATAGCCAAAGTAATGTTGAAAAAGAAAACCAAAGCTAGAGGCATCACAATTCCAGACTTAAAGCTGTATTACAAAGCTGTAATCATAAGACATTATGGTACTAGCAAAAAACAAGACACATAGATCAAGGGAACAGAATAGAGAACCCCGAAGTGGACCATAAATGTATGTACAACTAATCTTCGACAAAGCAGAAAAGAATATCCAATGGAAAAAAGACCGTCTCTTCAGCAAATGGTGCTGGGAAAACTGGACAACAATATGCAGAAGAATGAAACTAGACCATTTTCTTACACCATACACAAAAATAAATTCAAAATGAATGAAAGACCTAAATGTGAGACAGGAAACCATTAAAACCCTAGAGGAGAAAACAGGCAGCAACCTCTTCGACCTCAACCACAGCAACTCCTTACTAGACATGTCTCCAGAGGCAGGGGACACAAAAGCAAAAATAAACTATTGGGACTTCATCAAGATAAAAAGCTTCTGCACAGCAAAGGAAACAATCAACAAAACTAAAAGGCAACCAGTGGAATGGGAGAAGATATTGGCAAATGACACATCAGATAAAGGGTTAGTATACAAAATCTATAAAGAGCTTGACAAACTCAACACCCAAAAAACAAATAATTCAGTGAAGAAATGGGCAGAAGACATGAATAGACACTTTTCAAAGAATACATCCAGAACAGGCACAGAAAAAGATGCTCAACATCCTCATGATCAGAGAAATACAAATCAAAAGCACAGTGAGGGGCACCTGGGTGGCACAGTTGGTTAAGTGTCTGACTCTTGATCTTGGCTTAGGTCGTGATCTCACAGTTCATGAGTTCAAGCCCCATGTCATGCTGTACGCTGATGGCTCAGAGTCTGCTTGGGATTTTGTCGCTCCTTCTCTCTGCTCCTCCGTGACTTTTTTGTGTTCTCTCTCTCTCTCTCTCAAAGTAAAGAAATAAACTTAAAAAAAGAAAAAAACACAATGAGATACCACCTCACACCTGTCAGATGGCTAAAATTAATGATTCAGGAAGTAACAGATATTGACAAGGATGTGGAGAAAGAGGAACCCTCTTGCACCTGTTGGTGGAATGCAAACTGGTATGCCCACTCTGGAAAACAGTATGGAGTTTCCTCAAAAAATTAAAACTAAAACTACCCTACGACCCAGCAATTGCACTACTAGATATTTATTCAAAAGATACAAAAATGCTGATTCGAAGGGGCACATGCACTCCAATGTTTATAGCACCACTATCAACAATAGCCACATTAGGGAAAGAACCGAAATGTCCATTGACTGATGAATGGATAAAGAAAATATAGAATAGGGGCACCTGGGTGGCTCATTTGGCTAAGCGTCCAACTTCAGCTCACATCATGATCTCACCGTTTGTGGGTTTGAGCCCTGAATCGGGCTCTGTGCTGACAGCTAGCTCAGAGCCTGGAGCCTGTCTTCCAATTCTGTATCTCCTTCTCTCTCTGACCCTCCCCTGCTCACACTGACTCTATCTCTCTCTCAAAACTAAATAAAACATTTAAAAATTTTAAAGAAAATATAGAATATATATGATGGGATATCACTCAGCGATCAAAAAGAATGAAGTCTTGCCATTTACAACAACATAGCTGGAACTAGGGAGTGTTATGCTAAGTGAAATTAGTCAGAGAAGATAAATATCATTATTTCACTCATATGCAGAATTTAAGAAACAGAGTAGATGAACATAATGGAAAGGAAGGAAACATAAGATAAAAATGATGAGAAAGGCAAACTATAGGAGACTCTTAAGTACAGAGAACAAACTGAGGGCTGTGAGAGGGGATGGGCTAAACGGGTGAGGGGCATTAAGGAGTGCACTTGGTGGGATGAGCACTGAATGTTATATGTGAGTGATGAATCACCTGGTTCTTTTTTTTTTTTTTAATGTTTTATTTATTTCTAGGAGAGAGAGAGAGACAGCGTGAGCAGGGGAGGGTCAGAGAGAGAGGGAGTCACAGACTGAAACAGGCTCCAGGCTCTGAGCTGGCAGTCAGCACAGAGCCCGACGCAGGGCTCGAACCCACGAACTGCGAGATCATGACCTAAGCGAAAGTCGGACACTTAACCGACTAAGCCACCCAGGCGCCCCTGAATCACCTGGTTCTACTCCTGAAATAGTACATTATATGTTAACTAACTTGAATTTAAATAAATATATTTTTACATAAAAAAATAAAAAGAAAAGAAAGCTGGCAAAAAAGATTGTCTAAAAAATAAAGTTTGTTGTTAAAAAATATTGCTCAGACTCATTCTCTCTTTTTCTCTTTTATTTCAGAATAGCCTTTAATATTCCCATTGGATTTTTCTTCTTGATAAAATTTTGTTGGTCAATAAGTTGACATTTATTTTGGCATGTAACAAACCTGTACAGTAACGTTGGTATGAGAAGAATTCAGGGCATTTTTACTACTAATTAATAGGAGACCCAACGACATTAGTGACCAGACATAGTAGAAATTGTATGAAAATGTAAGGCTTTATGGTCTTGGCTAAAACTTTTCCCAAACAGCAGTTTTAAATCTGCTGAAAGGCTTAAAGATTTGTGCCACAAGATAACCATTGAATTTTGAGGGCAAGAATTTCTGTACAAATTGCTTCTACTATAACAGAAACTTAACACTGTTCATGTGGAATGTTTAATTTTGAGTAGGACTATTACCCTAAGGGTCTACACAATGTGCTTTTTAAAATAGGAATGTAATATGATAGATAGGATTGTTTTGAATTATCCAACTGAATCTTGAAAGTAGTAGTTTTCAAACAGTGATCTAAGAGTCTTTAAATACTGTTATGGGTTTAACTGTGTCCCTTCAAAATTCATATGTTAGAATTCATATGTCACCAGTACCGTAGAATGTGACCTTATTTGGAGACAGAGTCTTTATAGAGGTAATCAAGTTAAAATGAAGTCATTAGATTAGGCCATAAGCCAATACGACTGGTGTCCTTAGAAAAAGGGGATATTTGTGCTTACAGACATGTATAGAGGGAAGACAATGTGAAAAAGATATAAATAAGGAGAAGGTAGCCATCTGTATACTAAGGAGAGAGACCTGGAAAACATCCTTCCTTCACAGCCCTCAAAGGGAACCAACCCTGCTAACAGCTTGATCTGAAACTTCTAGCCCCCAGAACTGTGACACAATAAATTTCTGTTGTTTTCAGCCTCCCCGGCCCCCCAACCCCATTTGTGGTACTTTCTCATGGCAGCCTAGCAAACTCATACAAATACCGTTTTAGGCACTTTGAGAGGAAGGATAGAAGGAGAGGCCCAGTTTTTGTTGTTTATATATTAGATTTCTGAGTAAAATTTCTCTAAATGAAGAGTTCCAAACTAATCTGAAAAGCAATCTCAGGGTGCCTGGTTGGCTCAGGCAGTAGAGCATGTGACTTTTGATCTCAGGGTTGTGAGTTCAAGTCCCATGTTGGCCCCATCTTTAAAAATAAGAAAAGAAGAGAAAAGAAAAGGAAAGGAAAACCATTCTCCGAAAATGATTTTGACAGAACTGATTTTGAACCCTTTATTCTAATCAATAGGTTCAGTTGTTTTTTGAGGCCATCTTTTGATGGTAAATTTCTATCATTTCTTAGTCTAGATGCTTCCAAAAATTAGAGCCTGAGCTGAAGACTTGTACTCACATAGATCATATAGGAGGTGATTTCAGGGTGAATTAGATGCTTCTCTAATGCTGTGTATACATTGTTCTCCTTTTGGTTAAACCATCTATGATCTATCATTTTTTGTTCAATGCTTTTTTTCATAGGTATTAGAAAGTTATACTTCAAGATAACATCTGTCTAAATAATTTAAATTCTATAATAAAATTCTGAATTAGAGGAAACCAAGTTATTTATCACATATACCATATATAATGTTCAAAACTACTTCGATCTGTAAAGTAGGTCGTATCAGTCATGATTCTCCAGAGAAACAGAACTATTAGGATATATGCTGTATATAAGAACAGATTTATTTATGGAATAAATAAAGGATTGGCTCACACAGTTGTGGGAGCTGACAAGTGTGAAATCTGCAGGGAGAAACTGCAGGCTGGAAACTCAAGCAGAAGTTGATATTGCAGTCTTAGGGCAGAATTTCTTCTTGAGAGACTTATTTTTGCTTTTAAGGCTTTGATGATGGGTAAGACCCAACCACATTATTGAGGGTAATCACATTTACTTAAAGTCATATAGATGTTAACTTACATGGACAAAATACCTTTCTTTACCTTTACTGGAAACACCTGAATTAGTATTTGATTGAATATCCAGGTACTATAGCCTAGCTATAGTTGACAAGTTGACACATAAAACTAAAAATCACCACAGGTCAAGAAATGAAAATCTAGGGACTTGCATTTCCTCCCCTGTACCACCCTGGGAAAATCAGAAAGCCTCTGACTTGGTTTCATTTAGGGAACAGTTACACCATCATTTTATCCAGGTAACATCACAGAAGGAAGAATTAGGAGTTAGTGATACAAGTATATTCTTGCAGAGAAAGAATGCTATTTTAGACAGAAATAATGTTTATGACTATGGTAGATGCTATGGTCTGAATGCTTATACCCCTCCAAATTCATGTGTTGGAATTGTAATACCGAAGGCGATGGTGTTAGGAGGTGGGTAGTTTAGGAGGTGATTAAGTCTTGAGGATAGAGCCTTCATGAATGGGATTAGTGCTCTTTTTTAAAAATTTTTTTAATGTTTTATTATTTATTTCTGAGAGAGAGAGAGATAGTGTGAGCAGGGGAGGGTCAAAGAGAGAGGAAGACACAGAATCTGAAGCAGGCCCCAGGCTCTGAGCTGGCCGTCAGCACAGAGCCCAACTCGGGGCCCAAACCCAAGAACCATGAGATCACGACCTGACGCTTAACTGACTGAGCCACCCAGGTGCCCCAGGGATTAGTGCTCTTATAACAAAGATCCCAAAGAGCTCCCATGCCCCTTTCACCATGTTAGGATACAAGAGGTCTACGACCGAGACAAGGGCTCTCATCTAACCACACTGGCACCCTGTCTGGGACTTCCAGCCTCTAGAACATGAGAAATAAATTTCTGTTGCTTATAAACTACCCAATCGTTGGTATTTTGCTATAGCAGTCTGAATGGACTAAGACAGTAAAGTAACTTGTTTCTGCATTATTCCTAAACTATCTCAACAGTGTGTGGAAATACAGCCACATAATCTTTAGGCCTACAGGCTATCAGTTCTTCAAATATAACCTAAGTGGAAATAATCTATTCTGTCTTCTTTGTTTTTAAGCAAGGAACCTGAGATGAAGAGAAATTAAGCAACTTGTTTGTGATCTCACTACAAATCAGTAGCAGACCCAAAAATAGAACCGAGGTATCCTGAGCCCAAGAGTGCTAATCATAACACCAAGTCACATTTGTGAGCAATAAAGATTAATATCAGAAGCAAAAGAATGTTTTCCCCCATAATTTCATTTGCCCATGAAAGGGTACTCTGAAGTTTATTTTATAAAGTAGATATTAGATAATATTAGGAAATACTTGCTAGTTTTGTTAGATGTAATAAAGGCATTGAGGTTACACAGATGATCCTTAACTTCTAAAGATGTACACTGCATGTATTTCTTTCAAAATACTTCAGTAAAAAATATGATGCAAATATGGTAAAATATTAACAATTGTTACATATGTGATGGATATATGGGCATTCATTATATTTTCCCCCCTACCCCTTATCTTTTTCATACTAAAAAGTAAAAAATAAAAAGTTCACTATCTTTTTTTTCTAGGCTTGAAGGCCTGTTAGTTTTTTCATACATCCAACATCTGTTACATTTATTGTCACTGAATAAATAAACCTACATCCTGTGTCACCAGGTCTATGCATATTCACTGACTAAATTAAAAAGTCTAGGGGCGCCTGGGTGGCTTAGTCGGTTAGGCATCCGACTTTCGCTTGGGTCATGATCTCGCGGTTCGTGGGTTCGAGCCCCGCGTCGGGCTGTGTGCTGACTGCCAGCTCAGAGCCTGCTGTTTCAGAGTCTGTCACTCCCTCTCTCTCTGACCCTCCCCTGCTCACACTGTCTCTCTCTCTCTCCTAGAAATAAATAAAACATTAAAAAAAAATTTTTTTTTAAAGTCTAATCCTGAGAGATCCCAAATTGACCCTAGGTGGGCATATGTCCATTCCCTCTTGATACCTATTCTAATATTTGTAAGAAGAAAAGTTATCACATGTTCATATCTCCAAAAAGACACAGAATGTTCCTATTCTTCTCTTCGTAGGCCAGATAGTTTAATGTGTCAGTTTTCACCAAAAATGACACTAAAATAAATTGATGAGTGAGATGGAGATATAATGGTCATAGTGATTTCACAGTATTTTTATTCAGGCTGGATTACACAACATATAATAAGGCTCTTATAACTTATCAGTATATTGTGTGTGAAGATTTGATGGAGTATATGCACCATGCTTTATAAATGTTAATTGCCACCCTCATCATTAAGCATTAAATACCCACTGTGTACCTATGCTAGAGAAATTAATGTAAGAAAATACAGGCCCCAGGCTCTCCGTAAATCCAGATAAGCTATGTAACAATTCAAATGAAACAAATAATTGCAAATCTCTGCTTCAACGATTGTTATTTTGGCTATATCCATCTGTGTGTTCCAAAGTCTCAAATCCACACTCAGATTCCAGAGACATCTGATAAAGAACAGTAAACTTTATATAAACCACACAAGTTAATGAATTGAAATTAACATTATCTACTAGAGTAAAATTGGAAACATCCCATTTCTTTGTTGATTATCATTTGCTTGACCAGTAAAGTATTTTTTTTTACTCTGATGAGAACATTGTGCTGATGTATTAAGGGTTGGTGGGGGGTTATTTTCAAACTCAAATTCAATGGTTTCTCACTGATAGTTAATAACTAAAACCAGGATGACTAACAAAACGTCTTTCGAAATAGAACATGTGGACTGATGCTATAAATACAGATATGCAAATTCCTATTCATATATTATACTTTGCAACCAGTTTTACTTAATTTAGCCCTTTCATCAATTGTATGACTCTGGTTACTTAATCTCTCTGGTCCTGTTTATCCAAATAAGAGAGCCAAATGATTTTATGGCAATTTCAAAATATAATGTTCTATTGGTTCTATAATTTTTCAGTGATTCAGTGATATTTTTAAAAAATTGTAAATGAGGGGTGCCTGGGTGGCTCAGACAGTTAAAGTGTTCAACGCTGGATTGACTCAGGTCATGATCCCACTGTTTGTGAGTTCAAGCCCTGCATCAGGCTCTACACTGAGAGCACACAGGCTGCTTGGGACTCTCCCCCTTTCTCTGCCCTCCCCCTCTCTCTTCCAAAAATAAGTAAATAAACTTTAAAAATTGTAAATGAATCCTATTACTTACACACAGTTTTGATAAGTATTTTCATATTATTTCATTTTTTTCTTGTTTTTATGTTTTTACCTACATGGCACTATATTTTTCATGCTTAGTATTAACTTTTTCTCATGGGCCTATCTGATAGCAGGAAAATGGAAAAGTGGTGAGGCAGACAACGTGTACATAGCAGAGGTCCCAATATGCTGGAGGTAATGGAGGGGAGGCAGTCTGCTGGCGGTTTGGAGCTTGAGAAACCCAGGGGCTTGCTAGGGAATAATGGATTTCCAGAGTTAGGGACTTGACATTTAGCTCAGGGTAAAGGACAGGCATAGGAGAAAGATTACTTTGAGCATACTAAGAAGTCTGGCATGGACACACTTGCCAAGTCCAGCCGATTAGACTCCTCATCTTCTGAGCAAAAGGGCTTCAAGAACTAAACCAGCAAAAACTAAAAGATGTCATTTTGTTTCTAAAGTTCTGCTGTCTGTGAGAAGTTAAGAGCATGCGGTCCCTGAGGCACAGATATCAGTGACTCTGCAGGCAGCATCAAGGGATTTGCCAGCAACAGATGGGCCAGGAGTATGCCCTAATGGTGGCATCAGGGAACTTGCACAGCCAGGCTGCTGCAGAGGCTAGTAGTGGGGACTTTGGCAGGAAGCCATGAGACACATAGCCAGAGTGCATCAGAGGAAAAGGATCAGTGCCCCAGGATGGCCCCAGGACCAGTTCTAGAGGCAACATGCAATATTCCCTGGGCTCTTTCAGAAGCGGAGGGCCTAGAGTTCCCACAAAGAAATGCAGACAGTGACCATTATTGTGATACACTTCTTACTACCTGTTTGGAAAACATGAGTTATATTTTTCTGACCCTAGACTTACCCTGCTGCTCATTTCCACATTTTAGAGTTCCCCCTTTCTTCTTTAGACAGTCCTTCTCCATTCAGAGGTGCTAATATTGGCCCTTATATAGGTATTACATTTCTACTGTACCCCATCACCCCCACTAGCCATGATTCTGTTTCCCAGTTGTGTATGAATGCTGGGGCTGTGGGGCTGATGTTTTCTGTTCCAATGTGAATATCCCGCTGGGGCCTGCAAGGGTCAGACCCCAATCTTATGCATATACTTCTTATGTTGAAGAGGGAGATTATTGGAGTGCCTGGGTGGCTCAGTAGGCTAAGTGGCCGAATTCAACTCAGGTCATGATCTCACAGTTCATGAGTTTGAGTCCCGTGTCGGGCTCTGTGCTGACAGCTCAGAGCCTGGGGCCTGCTTCAGATTCTGTGTCTCCTTCTCTCTCTGCCCTTCTCCTACTCATGCTCGGTCTCTCTGTCTCTCAAAAATAAATAAACATTAAATTTTTTTAAAAAAATAGAAGAGGGAGATCATTTTGGGGTCAGTCATTTGAGTGAGTATGAGAGCATGAGAGGAAACTAGAACTCTGGTCAGAATCTAACGACTGAGACCCAGAGCCTCTCTCTCAGTTTAGATTTCTGGGGCTTTAAATCGCACTAAGTACATTCTTGGCTCATGGAGATCAAAATGGCATCCACCATGTAGGGGGAGGATAACCTTCAAAAGATTTCTTTTCCTCGTTCTCTAAACAATGACATGAGTCTTTATCATGTGTGCAAGCTGTGTCTCAGAAACTGTGCTTATTTTTTTTTTTACCATCTCTTTTGCTATTTAGCCTTGAATAAAGTCTTTTTTTAATGTTCTAGCCAGATCTCTGCTGTGCTATGGAGAAACAAGAGGACTGATTTCTCACTCTTGGCCCCTGGAGGTGAAGAATCTGAACTTTAAATAAGAATGACATTTTTCCACAAGGCCTTTAATATATTGGGGGGAAAATGTAAGTTAATGTTACCTTTTCAGAACTATTTGAATTTTAACATTATTACTAATTGTGATACAGATTTTGTCCCCTGTTAAACGAATTTTCAAGCATTCACAAATCACATGCAGCAGACATTTTTTGAAGAGAGGTCACTAGAAATCTGTCTATGGTGGACGTCTCCTGATGTCAGGCCTACTTTCTGACTCATCGTACCCTAACCCACATTTTATATTCTGCAGATCTTCCTACTTCTCACTCTCGCTCCAACCCGCTTAATAGCCTTATATCCTCTAAAACCCTTACACCAACAATGGAACCCACAGATCAGTAAAATTCAACTTCATATACCTTAGTGACCATCCAAGGTACTCATTCCCTCCTGGAAGTTTATCCAGTCTTTGTCTGATTACCATCTCTTGTGGTCAAGGCGTTTATGGGCATGCTTATTCCTTACCATTTGTACCTCATAATGATTGGCTGAGGAACTTGGTTTCAGGAAAATATAAAAGATGGTGTGTGTCACAGACCAAAGAAGGATGGGATTGGTGTAGGTGGATCAGCATTTCACTTATGCCCAACCCCCAGATCCCTGCTGCCTCTACTGTAGAGGTTTGAAAGCCAAATACTGCTTTCCCAGCTCTTTAGCAGATTAGGATGCTATATAATGGCCCAGTTCTGGCCCAAGAGAATACTGCTTGGGGCTTCGGATAAAGTATGTTTTCCTTATTGATAGATTTTTTAAAGTTTATTTATTTATTCTGAGAGAGAGAGAGCATGGAGGAGGGGGGCAGAGAGAGAGGAAAAGAGAATCCTAAGCAATCTGTGCACTGTCAGCACAGACCCTGACGCAAGGCTCAAACCCAGGAACAGTGAGATCATGACCTGAGCCGAAATCAAGAGTCAATCACTTAACTGACTGAGTCAACCAGGTGCCCCTGACATAAGCCTTTTCTTTAGCCCCCTTATTCTGCTTAGAATGCAAACATGGTGATTGGAAATGCAGGAGCCATCTTGAGACCAAAGGGAAAAGACTAAGAGGTAACATCTACCATGTCATCATCAAACCACTAAAGCAAAGCCAGCAACTGCTAACTTCAGGCCTTCTTATTACGTGGAAAAACAAAAACAAACAAACAAGCAAAAAAACACCCCATAATCGTTTAAGGCCCATAAATTGGGACTTCTGATACTTTTAGCTGAATAAACCCTTACAGTAAACATCCCAGTGCTGGGGATTAGAATATTCCTGAGTGAGAGAAGTGTCCTCTTTGCTTTATCTAGCCAAAATCATGCAAATGAGAAGTTGACTCAAACAATGAAGATGGGGGGCACCTGACTGGTTCAGTTGGTGGAGCATGCAACTCTTGATCTTAAGGTTGTGAGTTCAAGCACCATGTTGAGTGTGGAGCTTATTTTTTAAAAAATTGTAAAAAATTTAAAAAACAACAACGAAGATGGTTTGGGATCTTAGATATTCATAACAAAGCAAATAAAATCTCTTATGTCTTGTATCCAGACCAGAGTGACCCAAACTGATCTCAATTAAGATTTTTAAGTCAAAGGGTGCCTGAGTGGCTCGGTTAAGCGTCCAGCTTGGGCTCGGGTCATGATCTCATGGTTCATGAGTTCAGGCCCCACATTGGGCTCGCTGCTATCAGCACAGAGTCTGCTACAGATCCTCTGTCCTGCTCTCTTTCTGCCCCTCACCTGCTTGTGTGCTCTCTCTCAAAAGTAAACAAATATTTAAAAAATATTTTTTTAAGTAAAAAGACTTTGAACACTTTAAGCCCAGTTTTAAAATATTCCTTTGGATTCCAAATGGCAAGATATAAGAAAGTATTGTTACCTATTGTGTTTCCTGCCATAGAAAAGAATTTGGAGTCAGGATTCAGCAGACTTGGATTTTGGTTATGAATGGACCCCAAGTCACTGTGTGATCCCTTACATGACTTCTCTATTACTACTCTATACTATAAGGGAAATCATAAGTATCACTGGTAAAAAGAAATCATTTACATGAAGATCTGCTTTGAAATGGATGATAGCCTATCGCCTAATGAAACACCTGATTCAAATAATGGTCAGAGAGCAATGGGTACTTTACATTGAAGGATTGGGCTGACATCACCTGAACCCACTGATTAATCAATTTGAACTTCACCCAAAAAAGAACAAGACATTGTGGACCTCCTGATTTGGTGCGATATGAAAATTACCTTAGATGTATTCTCGCCCAAAAGATGACAAATAAAAAACCACAGAAAAATCTGAATTTATTAAAATCTTTAGACCTTACTGCTAGTCTTCAGGAAATGCAGGAGAAAGAAAAACAGGTCAAATCTCTGCTTTACTGACACATGAAATCTCTGCTAAACGATACCATGAGGAAGTAAGCAAGCAAATCCAGAATATGGAACACTCCTCAGTATAACTAACTTGGTTTCTTGAAAAAGTCAATGTCATGTAAAAAAAATGGGAGAGAGAAAGAAGAAACCATAGTAAAAGATTTTAAAAGACTAAAATCCATCACAAAAACATCAATTTTTTTTAAGATTTAAGAGCTATACAACCAAATATAAGTGTATCTTATTTGGATCCTGATTTAAACAAATTAACTGTTTTAAAAAACAGACAATTAAAGAAATCTTAATATGGTCTGGATATGTTATTAGAGAAATGTGCTGTCAACATAGAGCCTGAAGTGGGGGCTCAAAGTCACAAAACCGTGAGATCATGACCAGAGCAGAAATGAAGAATCAAACACTTAACTGAGCCACCCAGGTGCCCTATGGAGGATTATTATACTTGACTTTTGTGTATGGTGGGAAATTTTCACAAGAAAAACTATTTAAAAAAAAAAGAAAACTATGACACAATGTAGAATGTGACTTATTATTCAGGTTTGGTGTTTTCCACTAAATACTAATCTGTGATCATTTTTCTTTTTATGTAGATATAATATTAGTAAATTTTTCAGATTTGCACCAAAGGGATGATGGAGTCCCAACAAACCATTCAAAGCACTAACCTCTTTCTTCACAAAGTGCCCAAGAAGCTTCTTCTAAAGAGCAAGCTTGTGTCTACAGAACACAAAGTAAAGCAAAATCATATAATCATCTGATGACAGAGAGTAGGGCTCACAATTCAGATAATTAAGTCTTTACGTGACCTGAATCGTTCAGTTTGGCTCTTTCAAAACTTACAGTGCTTTAATAATTGTACATTCTTGGGGTGCCTGGGTGGCTCAGTTAGTTAAGTGTCAGACTCTTGATTTTCAGTTCAGATCATGATCTCATGGTTTGTGAGTTTGAGCCCCACATCAGGCTCTGCACTGACAGTGTGGAGCCTGCATGGGATTCTCTTTCTCCACTCTCTCTCTGCCCCTACCCCACTTGCTCTCCTTTCCAAATAAATAACTTAAAATTTTTAAAAATAATAATTGCACATTCTACTTTCGCTTTATACCATTTCGACTCAGTCCAAATTGAAATTAGCCAGAGCAACCATGAGACATTCCAGCTGTTTTTGAGACACTGGTTACCATATTAAGATGAACCGTGTGGGTCATGATACTCTGATAAACAGGAAAGACTGAAGAGGACACAGCTGAGAGTTCATGAAAACTTTAAAGATGAGACGGGGCGGTCTGAGGAGAGTGCCCTGCACCAAAGTGGGGTCACCACAGTTCTGCCTCTGGCTCTGACAGTGGCTACAGGAAATATGAATCATTTGCCAAGGCTCCCTTTGTTGACTTGGCATCCCTCATTTCAAGCCTAAGTCGTCATTTGGGTCAGATTGAGGTCAAGGCTCTACCAGAGGGACAAAGTGGAAAAGCTCCAAAAGAAGCATATACTGTCACCAGCAAAAGTTATGAGACATAATGCTGCCCACTCTCACTGGAACACACACTCACCTCATTAGTATTTCCTGCAGGCGTGCTACAAGTATTTCATTAATTGCTGTCAAGAGAAACTATTTACTCTCTATCCAGGACACCAAACTGATCCTCCTGCCCTGCTTCTCTCAAAGCAGATTTCAGAACAACGGTGTTCCCTGCATGTCTGCCCTCCCCCATCTCCCTCTCCCCAGTGTTTGGCACTTGCATTGCAGAGTCACAAACACAACATGTGCGTTTTCCTTCCTACTGTATAATCAAACTCAGCCTCCAACAAGATCCTCATCACACTCCTCAGCAAGGGTTGTTCTCAGCTGCCAAGGAGTGGCTGTGGTTCACACTAGATTCCAGAAAGGCTAACCCAGAACTATCCTCCTTCTAGATGTGGTTTATAAGCCCAAACTTAGAATCTCAGAGGATAGTCAACAATTCAACAAATTTCCTGAGAACTCACCCAAGCCAAAGTTCTGGATACATAAATAGTTCTGAGTTTGAGGGAGAAGAAAATGTTTCTGGCATGTCCTAGGTGTAGGAGAGATAGCATGTGTGAAAGAAATCCCTGTATAGTATAAGGACATTTAGAAGAACATGGAGGGTAAGGTAGAGAGATGAGGAGGGAGCAACACGGAGGCACATCTTACTAGTAGATTAAAGAAAAGCTTTTTAAAACAACTCAAAGACACAAATGCCACACTTTGCACTTCCTTGATTAATCTGAAGTGCTCACTCCAAGTAAACAGTGACTCTGACTTGCTCATCAGAGAGATCTTTACCTTTGATGTCACCTTTTCTTTCTTCTTTTATTTTTAACTGTTTGGCCCTGGACATTAGCAGAGGCTTCAGTACAGTGGCTCTCCCTGTACTTTTGCTGTAATGCCTGAAATACCACCATTCCTTGGGCACAAACCTTGTGCCTCAGATGTTCCCCATTAAAATTCAGGAACAAATAAATACCAGAGAGCAATGGAGCTTTCGTTCTAAACCTCTTTCCCCTCTGGTAAGTTAGATTTTTGCCTTAGTTACTATCACCTTGCTACGACCAAGAAGTTACTATGGTGGGAGGCAGAGGTTTGTTTAGAGGAAAGAGAAGGAAGATTCTGGAACCTGAATGCTTTCTGGGGCAGGCAGGCAGTGACTTCTAAGTGTCCAGCAGAAACCTCCATCTGCCCTCTGTAGCCACAGAACATCCAAACTTCAACTAAAGAGAAAGAGAAGTAGGGCAACCTGGCTGGCTCAGTTGATAGTGCATGGGACTCTTGATCCTGAAGTCGTAAGTTCAAGCCCCATCTTAGGCCTAGAGCTAACTTAAAAAAGAGGGAGGATGCACCTGGGTGGCTCAGCCCAATGAGCCCAACCTCAGCTCAGGTCATGATCTCCAGGTTCCTGAGTTTAAGCCCCACATGGGGCTGATTGCTGTCAGCGCACAGCCGCTTTGGATCCTCTGCCCCCTATCTTTGCCCCTCCCCGGCTTGTGCTTTCTCAAAAGTAAACATTTTTTTTAAATTTTTTTTAATGTTTATTTATCCTTGAGAGAGTGAGAGAGACAGAGAATGAGCAGGGAAGGAGCAGAGCGAGAGAGGGACACAGAATCTGAAACAGGCTCCAGGCTCTGAGCCGTCAGCACAGAGCCCGACGCGGGGCTCGAACCCACCAACCGTGAGATCATGACCTGAGCCGAAGTCGGACGCTCAACCGACTGAGCCATCCAGGCGCCCCAAAAGTAAACATTTTTTAAAAAGAGAAGTCAGACCTCCTCTCCCCCGTATGCCCTGTGATACTGCCCAAGTCACAAGCATTGAGGATGCACACTTGACCCAAGGGCCCAAAAGAATCTGCCCTGAGTCCATTGTTCCCAGCTTCCTCCACCTGAATTCCACCTGTTATGTGAGTTCTCCTGTTTTCTGCCTCTTCCAGTTCTCTCCCTCTCCCACGTTACCGACTGAGGGTCAGGCTCTCCCAAACCTTACCTTTTTTATTCTTAAATTTTCATTTTCTTCCACCAGGGGTCGGCTTTGTTTCTTTCTTTCGGAGGCTGATGCGGCTCCCACTGCGCGAGAGATCTTAATCCAAAAACAGCCTCCCCCCCCTTTTTTTAAGGTGTCGGAGGCGTCATGGTCGGGCTACAAGACTTGCCCCTGCATCGCAGTTACTCTAGTGGGGAGTGAGCTCGCCAACGGGGGAGGCCGTGGTCATCTCTACCACCAGAAATGCCCTTTCTCCTCCCCATTTGAGGCATTTGAGTTGGATCAAATCTCTTGGGCTGGGAAGACCGGGAAGTGTTGAGGGACAGGTGGGGTCGGACACCAAGTCCTCAGTGTTAATGCCTGCACCAGTGCGCACTAAGGCTGCGGTGGGATCCTGGCCAAATAAGGGCCGGCAGGTCACCGCCATCTTCCCATTGGGTCAAGGGAGTAGAAGGAGTCAGTCCTGCGTGGATCTGAGCCCAGCGTGGACGCAGGGGGGACCCGACGGGGCGCGGGGATGTGAGGAGTCGGGGCTAAGCGCCCCTGCGCAGGCACTGAGACTTGGCGGCCCAGGGCAGGCATGCTGCCGGCAAGCTTGCAAAGTCTTCCCAGCTGGCCTGGGCGGTAGGCATGAGCCACCAAAGCCCATCTCTCTTCGAACCAGGACGGGACATTCATCTCCAAAAGCCTTTTCTTCTTGCTCTTCCTCCTGTTTCTTCCTTCCCATTTGTATCCCTCTGGCTGCAAACCAAGAAAGGCGCCCAAATATAAGTTAAGTAGCAAATAGCTGTTTGCTCCAGCTTCCCCCCCCCACAACACCCCTTAAATCGTGTTTCAAAACAACATAGTGACTTTTGGACAAAATTTTTCTGTTTCACCCACACCACAATAGAGATGCAATGAAGGCGGCTGGTGAAATTTTTGGCTGTGTCATATTCAGTCCCGAAGGCTGGCTTGGGCCAGCACTGGGGCTCTGCTTTGTGTTATGTTCACGGAGAAGATATTAATTAAAAGAAATACATGATTAAAAAGTAATGAGTTGAATAAAAATTATCTCAGCTCATTTTCTGATTATGTTAATTGTTAAAAACCCTTCAATCACGACGTTGCAGTCAATGGGCTTTAATGTGAAATTAGTGGGCTCTTGATAACTTACAGTCCAGAATAATCCTGGCGGTTTAGTCATCATTCCTAATAACAAGGATGTTGCTAAGAACAGAAATTTTACATGATTTTGATACATGCAGCCCTTCCCCCCATGTGTCATTTAAAAAAAAAAAAAAAAAAAGGCTTAGCCTGCCTGCGATTTCCAACTTCCACCGCGGCCTTAGCGGACTGGAGTTTGTGTTCCGGCCCCTTTCGCTCCCCACGCGCAGCTCCACGCCCGTGCGTCCGCGGGTTGCGGGTTGCGGGTTCCCGGCTCAGCGGCGGGGTGCGCCTTTTGCAGACCGTCTGCGCAGCTTCCCCTCCTGGCGGGGTCAGAGCGCCGCGCTGCGCCAGGGACTGGTGGTGGGCGGGGGCGTGGGGAAGGACCGAATTCGCGGCTACTGGGGCTGGAGGGGCCTCGAGGCTGTTTGGGGACCCGTCGCCAAGAGGCGCGCGAGCAAGACTGTGTGTAAACACGCCCAGACAGTGGTGGTGCACCTCGCAGGGTTGCTGGGCAAGGCAGGCCGAGTAGTGGCGCGTGAATGTTTCTGTGTGTCCCTCCTGCTTATGCGCTTTCGGAGCTTTGAATGCCCCGAATCTCGAGAACCCAGCCGAAGCACTGAGGGAGCGGAGGGTCAAGCGAGCTAGGGAAAAGTGGTCCACGCCTCAGAGCCAGGGTCGGGATCCTGACAAAGTGCCTAATGCAGAGTAGGCTCTTAATAGATTTTTATTGGATCTAAATGAAAGCTAGTAAATCTGTGCATGATTCTAATGAGCGACGACGGCCCGTGCTCTCAGCAGCCTCTAGCCCTTTTGGGGCTCCCAGAAGGCTCCCACCCGACCCAAGACCAAACTTAGAGCGGAGGATGAGAGTGAGAGGAGGGTTATACGTGGATCGAGGATGAGGACGGATGCTTTTCACGTATCGACAATAAGACTACATTCTCAGTGAGCCAAGGAAAGAAGAAATGTCCCAAACGAGCCCTATGCTGTTTTTTTGTTGTTGCTGTTGGCTCCTTGGGAAACAGTGCTGCGCAAATTGGGCCTGTGAGGGAGGTGCCACCGGAAGAGTCGTGGGGTCATGGAATTTGAATAGGTGTGGGCGATGGGCTGCCTGAGGCGGAAGGGTTGAGCTCCCGGCGGTCTCAGCCCACCTGGTGCTGGACATCTAGGGAACCCAAAACTAACCATTCCAGGTGCTTTGACACCTGGGCCAACAACCATCTGCCATCCATCTAGGGACAGGAAGGGATTCAAGCTCCATTTTTCTCCCAAGAGAACTATGTAGGGGGAAATGCATTTCCTGAGTTCTAGCAGTCTGGAATTATACATACATACATATAGAAGTGTATAGAGATTGCTATGCAAAAGTATGTGAGCTGGGCATGTGGGTCAGTGCGGGGAAGGGTGTGTGCATGTGTTACACAGAGGTGATTCATTCCTAGAGCAGGAAGCTCTGTGGCTCAAGGTGCCTTTCTCCAAGCTTCTACCTTTAACACTATCTGGTTGGGGTGTGGAATCGGATTTCACAATGGGGGGGGTGTTTTTTGGGGGGCGTTTGTTTTGGTTCTTTTGTGTCTCCGAAAGAGCCATTTTCTTTTAGCGCCTTTAAAAAAATATTTCCACCGTCTCAAGCCCAAAAATTGATGAATCCCCTGGGGAATGGAAGGTGAAGGTGTCAGCCACAGACTGGGATGAGTCCCAAGGCTAATTCTTGTTCGCCACTCTATTTGCAGTTGCTGTTAGGCTGAGGATCATTTTAATAAATAACAATGAACTGGAATGGCATCTAGAGGGCTTGTCGGCAACATTTAAAAGCCAATAGAGTTTATAATTCTACTCTATCATTTCTTATTGATTAGCGTAATCAAGATAAAAAGCTAGCCGGGCTCGGAGAACTTCAGCAGCATATCATTAAAGATAAGAGTCAGTTAATTCTGGAGCTGGAGTAATGTGGCTGAAATGAAGAGTTCATTTGCATGAGATGCTGAGCCCAGTAACAAGGGGACAAAAATCACTAATTAGGATTGCCGAATGTCGCCCTCTCTGCAAGCACCCTTTCCAGATCGCGGACGAAGCGGAGATCCACGTTTATGAAATCTGGGGCAGGGCAGACCGCGGTCTCTCCTTATTGATGGTGATTATCATCCCGGCTCTCTACACCACCCTCCTGGCCCGGCTGCCGGACCAGGGTGGGGATGAGGGTCAGTCCGGACAGATCCTCTTCTTCCCTGCCCAACCCATTCCCCAGCCCCGCAGCCGCCAGAGCGCAGCTCGCCCACTCCTTTAAGGAGGTTCAGGAGTATGTGTCTGGTGCCCCAGTGAACTCGTCCAGTTGTCCAATATCTTCGCCACCGGCTCTGGTCTGGTGTGTGTGGTGGCCTGAGGAAGCCCCAAGTCTGGTGCAGCGCCCGTGGGGTGAGGTGTGGAGCGTTGCACCCGCCCCGAGCACAGGCCCTGCGGGAAGCTCGGGGCATTTCCCCAGGCAAGGATCCCCAAAGGAGGCCCGGTCTCAGGGCCAAGGTCGGTAACCCCCACTCGGGTGGCTTCCTCTAGTCTCCCCTGCTTGACCTACCATGCTGGACCGAGCCAGTCCATAGGCACCCAAAGCGCGTGCTAGCGCACTGGGAGAGCGACTGCGAGCGCGTGCATGTACCCTGTGTGCCTCGACGTGCAGGAATGCATGCATGTCTGTGTGGCTATACGTGTATGCAAGTGAGTCCAGGTCATGTGTAACTCGTTGCGGCGTGAACGTTTTGACTGCATGTGCAAACACAATTGAGAACGTTCGAGTAAATGGTTCGCGGTGTATGTTCATTGGGTACACATGTGATACTGTGTATGTACCATGTGATGTGTGTGTGTGGCGCGAGGCGGGGGCGGGGGAGTTGTGACAACCTGGAGAGGTTCCCCAGAGCGAAAAGCGGTACAGGCGTCAGGGATTTGGGCACCCAGGGGTGAGGTGGGAATTGGGCACTGCGGGGGAAATGGGCGCGAGGCGGGGGCGGGAGAAGGACTCGCCCCGGGCAGGGGCGCCTCGGAGGCCCGTAGGAGGCGCGGGAGAAACCCCGTTTTGCAGCACTTGGCCCTCCCACACCGCCCGGCGAGCGATCAGGAAAAGCAGCCTCATCTCTCGGCCGGCCGCGGGAGGTTCCCTCAACCCACCCCGGGGAAATGAAAGTAGACAAAAAGGCACCCCAAGATAGGTTTTGTTAACGTAATGAGAGAAGAGGAAGCAGAGACGCCGCTGGACGAGCAAAGACTGCGCGTTCATACCCAGGCCCCAGCCCTTTCTCTGCCCAAGGTGGTTTGGGATTCCTGTCCTCTGCTGAGGGAGATCCCACATCCACGGGCGCTGGGGCGCTGGGAGCTCTCGAAGTTCCTTCCCGGGAGGGAGGGAAAGAAAGGCGCGCGGCGGAACCCCTCCCGAAGACGCCGCGGCCGCTAAGGGAATCCGGCCCGGCATCCCGCTTTTTGCATCGGCCTCTTTAGAACTAACTTTGCCCCTCACTTAAAAGAATCAAGGCCTATGCCAGATAATTGTAGGTGTCAGCGTGGAAAGTGGCAGTGTTTGCACACTCTCACAGGTCTCGCTGAGTCCGCTCCGGAGGCTCCGCGGGGCTCTCGCTCCCCCCACCCCCCCGCCCA
>NW_027532594.1:4288598-4325774 GCF_008692635.1 Crocuta crocuta
ATCTGAGCACAGCTGAAGGCTCCCTCACCACCCACCCCTGGGCCTCCCCATACAGAATAAAGTCAGTCTGTATTTAATGGTTATGGCGGATGTGAGGGGGATTTGGCAGAGGCAGAAGAGAGGCCTTTCGCTCTCAAATATCGCTCCTTACGTCGTGTGAGTCTACCAACCCACCACGACCCCATATTCTTGTGCGGGTGTCTGACTCGAATGACAAGCGAGCTGATTTTTTCAGTACATAGCTGGGAAATGTAGTGAGTGATAATAGAGATTTCTCTTTCATTTTTTACGCTTGACTTGGTTATTGTTGCTTTTCTTTTCCCGTGATTCCTTCTGAGGATTAGCTCTGACTTCCCCACTATTGGCGGTCAAAGTGGCCCCGACTCGGGATGACAATTGACGGGGATCAAGGGATTGCCCATTCTGTGGCTGTAAGAACGGATTCGTGCCAGAGAAACTCATCAAGTGGAGGCGGAGAATAAAGACCGTTCGGGGGTAAATGTATTCATTGAGAAGGGTTCTCCCAAATTGCTTCTAAGTTTTTTTAATGAAAAGTAACGATTGCAGCAATCAGCGGCTTTTTGGCGGATTACAAATCTGGAGGGAGCTGCGGCGCTGCATTGAAAAGCGCCCCCGCCTTCTCACGGGGCAGCCGGTTCACAGGAGCAGCGCGAGGGGCGGGGGTCCCCGTCACCAGACAAAGGCGGGAGGGGGCGAGCTGCGTCGGGTGCCCTCGGGCGCTCCGGAGCGCCCCGGGGAGCCGATCGTCCCCCCGGGCGCAGGTGTGGCAGAGGGAGCCTCCCCCTCCCCACACACGCCGAGTACCGCGAGGGGCAGGGTCTTGGGCAGTGTCTGGAGAGGTCGACCCCACCCTGGCCACTGGGCAGATCTCGGCCTTAGGAGCGAGGACGGTGCGTGAGAAGGACCGAGCAGGTGACGGTGGGGCGGAGGAGCCGAAGGTGCGAGCCGGCTCCTCCACCTGCATCCCGGAACTGAGCGCGCTAGTTCCTTCCTTTTGGGGACGCCCGACTTTGCAGACACGAACCGAAGCGTGGGGACCCTGCAGGTCCGGGTAGCATCTTCCCCAGGTGCCCCGGGTAGGAGGGAAAGTTGGGTCTCCTCCCCGGGGCGGGCGCAGGATGGCCGCGNAGAGGTTGAAATCAGCTGCAGCGGCCTAAGGCAGCCGCATTCAGCCTGACTTTTTATACATTTATTTTTTTTAATAGTGTATCTTAGCAGGGGGGTGGGAGGTATGTTTTTTCAAACCGACTTCTTTAAGGCTCTCTGAAGTAAATAAGGGAGCAGAGAGACAGGGTGGGGAAGAGAAGAAGAAAAAGAAAGACTCTCCCCTCTCCTACCCCCCTCCTCAAGTTTAAAAAGAATAAATCCAGCAGGCAACTCCACAGCCCTGAAGGTTTAACTTTTTTTCTTTGCAGCTTGTCAATGCGACCATTGCTTTGATGGGAGGCTCCTCAAGGTGACACATTTCTGAACTTCACCCCCTTTTCAAACTAACTCCCTACCTCCTTGTTAGTGGCCAGCTCTGAACTTCTGCAGAGTGTTTTTGTGTGAGTCAAGGCTCATTCACGGGCGCTTTTGTGGGCCTCTCCTCCTTTCAGGCCTCAGCGTGTTACACCAATTAAAGGGCGACGTGCTGTAAATGTAATGGGCCGCTCAGCGATTGTTTCTGACAAGCAACAAAACACATCGATCCACCCCTTAGATTAGGCCGTTGAAGGGGAGGTTGAGGCCGGTCAGTTTACTGAATAGTTTGTGAACTGTAATTCTGAGGACTCATGTGAAAAAAAGTCTCTTCCCACCTCCCTCAGCTTGCTTCCCCTCCCCAAAACCTCCAAAAAACGAGGGAGAGGGAGAGAGGGAGAGAGAGAAAAAGTGACATCCATGGGGCAGAATGGGGTCACTAGAGGGGAAAAAAAAAAAAAAACAACGGTGAGGAGCTTGTCCTGTCATTTGGATTGTCCAAAAAGCTCCTCCAGTTCTTTCCCCTCCTTCCTTACTTCTTTGAACCTGGCCCTCAGTTTTATTGGCCACAGCAGCCTTCTCCCTTGAGGGTGGGCCTAGTACCCCGGCCCCATTAGACTTGAGATCAGGGTAGCAGTGAGGAAAAGTCAGGTTGTCTTGGAAAATCCCACTGGGGGTTGATCTGGTCCTAGTGGGACAGTGATGAGTCCCAGGCTGCAGCCACCCCCAGCGTCCCTCCCCGGCAGGGCGCTCAGCCCCTCCTCTTTCTGCACAAGCCTGCGTGCTGCAGAGGCCCCAGTGCCAGCCCTCTGCCTGGCTTCTCTCTCTCCTGCTGGGATCTCCTCCCTCTTCCAGCGTCTGCATCCATCCTGGCTTTTGCAGTTCTCTGTCATAACCGGACATTTCACCTGGAAAGCAGAGGTTTTGAGATTACCTCCTCCATCTTCCTCACAAGTTCCGAGGCCCAGAGAAGTGACTTGTCCAAGCTCACAAAGCATAGAGCTGAGCTGCAATTGGAGTTCAGATCTCTCATCCCATCCGTCGCCTCCAGTGCCATCCCACAAAACACCCATCCTCCCACACATCACCGCCCCGCCCCCCACCAACCTACCTCTGAGCCAGCTTCTCTGCCCGTCCTCAGACTCAGGCACCCCCAGCTCCTGAGGCTTTGCCTATGTGTTCCTGCTCTCACTGCTCTCCTCTCCATCCTGCCACACTCTGCCCATCCCCAGCCTTCCCAGCCCGACTCCATTCGACAGATAGTTACTGAGTATCAGTTACACCCAAAGAACACCTTGCATTTTCTATGAAACTTTCCCCAGCCACTCTTCTTCACTAAGTCCCCTCCTCACTCAAATTCCTCTACCTGGAATTCCACCAGCCCTCATTGCTTGCTGCCTGGAAATCTACTAGGCGTTCTTCAGGACCCTGCTCAAATGACACTTCTGTGAAGCCATCCCAGGACATACAGACCCCAAAGAAGGAAGGAGGTGTAGCCTGATGAAGGAACTCTTTGAAGCCCAGTGTGGGGCTAGAGAGAGGCGCAAAGGCCTACAGCCTTGTGGGCCACATCAAGGATTTGGGGTTGTACCCCAGAAGCAATGGGAAGCCACTGAATGGGTTTGATGGTCTCTTCTAGATTGAACTTCGAGAATAGAGACGATGTCCTTTTGCTCTCTGTGTCCCTCTACTCCTATCCCAGTGTCTGGCACATACTGCCCCAAAACTATTTGCTGAGTGCATAAATGAGCTAATAAGTCATTAAATACATACCATCCAGCCCTTCCTTATCTCTTAATTCTGGTTAGCCAGCTTACAAGTGCCAGGACGGTTGGGACCAAGTCACAGTGTCTCTGAATTCTCTACAGAATCCAATCGATGCTAGTTCCATGCTAGGGATACAGTACACGCTTGTCCATTGACTAAGGTGTGCAAAGGAAAGAACGTACAGTGAGGATGTCTGACGTCTCATTGCTAGTACTATTAGCCTTACCTTGGGGAACACCTTACACAAACCACTCTGAAGCCTTGGCTTCTTTATCAATAAAATGGGAACAAGGCTACTTATTTCGTGGGTTGTGTGGACTAACCAATACCATTTGTATCAAAATAAATTGATTGTGAAGAAATACATTAATGAGTTAAATTTAGTGCATGCCCTGAGGTCAGGGCGAGACCAGTGGTGTAGGCACCACTTTAAAATGACAAAAGATGGTCCAGGAGCAAGCCAATCTCGGAAGAACTCCTCAGACTCTCGCAGCAGCTGGCAGTGAGCCCAGCTGGTTCCACATATTCCCCTAGGGCGTGTCTCCGCTGCTGACACCCTTCACGCTTGGCTCCCTATATGGTCCCGCTCTAAGAAGCCTGTTTCACAGAAGCCCCAATTCCCTTGTTGCCTGTAGAAGGCTGCACTTGGAGATGGGACAGCTGGACCCCGGGGATACCGAGGCAGAAGTCATGCAGACTTTGATTCCTGCTAACCCAAGCAAAGACCCACTCGTGGCGAGAGCAGATGGGGCCCACCAGTCCCCTGGCTGCTCACCAAACTCTACTGCCTGGTTCCTGTGGAGTTCTTGTCCTGGAGGCCCACACGGCATTGGAGACCGAATGTGAGTATGAGAGCAGAGACTGAGAGAATGCTGGGGGGCGGGGGGGGGGGGNTTAGCCTCTGCCAAACATAGTGGAGAAAGAATCTCCAAAGAGGAAAGGGGGAGTCTTTTTAAGTTTCTACTTCTAAATCAAAATTTAAAAAAAAAAATAACTGCCTCTTAACTCCATTTAAGAACAGAAAGGAGAGAAACTGGCTTCTTAGCTTTGCCTGTTGTGCTTTCATCTGAACATTTTTTAACCTCAAGGAGCAGGCGTAGAATCTATTATCTGTTAAGCTCTGAAGCAAGTCAGCCAAGCCAACCTGCCGGGGAGAACTCCAGGAGCACGAGGGGGTAGTCCAGTCGGGTGGTGAGAATCGTGTGGCAACTCACGTCCTCCCTGTGGAGATGGCTTTCGTGTCTGCAGGCTAAGTATATGCCGGACGAGGAGGGCTGCCGTCATTGGAGCTAACGTGGGAACAAATGCGTCCTTAGAGACTTTTCACACCAACCTGATATGTGTACTGCTAAATCCTCTCCCCGGGCCCCAGATGACAACAAAAGCTATCTTTCGTCTTCTGTTGATGCATGTATCCCTCAGCCACAAGGAATGCACGTTGCTTCGGCTCATTGTCAGCTCTTGCAACCATAAGTGATTTCAGTCAAGGATTCTAGGCCAGAATATTTTCTCACAGATGAACTCCTCCCCAGATAGAGTCGTGTGTTCTCAGAGGAGAGTCACTTTGGCGGCTGGGAGGTGCCGAGCTGTGGACAGGGAAATTGGTAAGCAGCACCAAGGGAGCCAAAGGGAGAGAAGAATTTCTCCGGGGTGGGAGAAGATACTAGCTGTGGAGAGGGGACTAGGAGCCTCTGATCCCTGGAGAAGAGACATCCAAAGGCAGTCTACGAAGGGTACCAGTGCTGCGTGAGAGCTGAGTAGCAGTCCCCTTGCCATGGGATGGTAGGTGGGGGAGGCAGAAACCTAAACAAGAGAATTCAATTACATCTGAAAAAGAATGGGCTAAATTAGGATTCGGTCCTTGGGCCTGTTCCAAAAAATATTTGTGAAAAGTTGGTTGAAAGAATAAGAATACCACCATCCAAACTCTAATTTTGCTATTATATAGAAGCCCGGATTTCTAATTAGAAAAATGTTTTCCTGATTTTGTCTTTGCTACTGGTGTGTGACCTCTTAATTTAATTTTGGTTTTTGCTTCTACAAACCAAGTGCCGTGGAAACTTTTCCCTGCGGTGCGTCAAAGGCAGGGGAATGTAGAACACTGGTAATTATATATTGTGCACCTAATTCATTTAATTAGCAGTTATCATGCATCCTTAATGGTTCCTAGCCACAAACTAGATTTATATCTGAGGATAGCAGCCTGCTTCAGAGATCTTTCATGTGTGTCTCTGTGATGCAGAAAGAGGGAGAGTGTTCTTAGTAGAATGAGGTTAGAATTCCCCAGGATGCCCAACGTTTCCTGCTGCCTTCTGCCTCTGCCTTGACCTGAGCTGAGCCAGTGAGGTTGGTGCCCCATCAGTGATACCACTGCCCAGTTTACTCAAATAGCTAGTCAGTGGGACTGAAGATCCAAAACCTAATATTTTTTGTAAAATTTATTTTTGACTTTTCAGTCACTTGCCTGACCTGGCAAAGAGAATGTTCCTAGGATTCTTCAATTCCTCTTCTCAAGGAGTGTTGTTAACTCTTTGAGAGAACTCTCATATTTATGCAAAATGTTACACATTTGGGAACATAAACTAGAGAGAAAGCTCACATCTCACATTTAGAATACATGGTGCTTTTTTTTTTTTTTTTGGTGTCTCATGACATTTCATGGTGGATGGAATTCAGGGCTGGTGCATACAGTTACATAGGCTACATACTGCACAATGATGGAGGGACAAAGTGACAGAGGGAAGCATTCAACAGATTATAGATGGGATTGGGTCTACTCATGGCGGTAGGGGTAAAAAATGGAGGGTTTCCTCCATTGCTCCTGGTCTTTATTTTGCCAACTTAAGAAAACTGCAAAAGATGTTGAAAATAGTGTGTTGCTTTTGGATGAAATGACAAAATTTAAGATCTGGACCCATGCAACTCGGGCCTAAAATCTGCCTCTGCCATACACAAGCTGATTCTCCTTGGACAGACTCCTTAACCTCTCTGTGTCTCAATTCTTCATCTATAAATAATAGATAAATAATATTATATATTAAGAGTAACCACATCATGAGTTCATGAGGATTAAATGAATTAATACATGTAAAAAGCTTAGAATCATGCCTAGCACATTGTAATTGCTCAATTAATCACTGTTGTTAGGGTTAGGGTTAGGGTTAGTACACTGTTGAAAAACGTGTACTTTTCCTCCATTGTGGCAAAGGATAGAAACACAAGTTTCCCATTATTCTTTTTAGAAAAAAGTAAAGTCCTTGTATCGTTTGGCAGGAAGAGGAAAGGCGCTCAAGTAGATAGAACAGGTCTAGTTACATTGTAACCACCTACTGTGACCTTGGCTGTGTCCTCTACAGCTGCATAAGCAAATTGAGGGTGATAATAGTATCTACCTTGCAAGATTGGTATGAGGATTAAAGACAAAACCTGGAAAGGGTCCAGCACAGTGCCTAAGGCTCTGTGCTTTAAGAGGCTCTCCAGAAGTGTTAGCTATTGTCAAATTGAAGTTAAGCCAAGACACGGCATTTGGATACTATTATCACCAGAGTCACTGAGGGTGTTCCAGCTTGGTGAGAAAAACCTTCCCCCTCCCCACGCCCCCAGCTAAGGGAGTGATCTAAAAATCTTTACATGGGGTTTATGTTCAGACCCTAGTCCTCTTCTGGATCACTAGACCTTGGTGTTTGATCTGCTTGCTCCACTTCCTCCTAGGCCCAGGTCAAAAGTAACATTTGCAGGGACTGAAAAGACTGGTCAGGGGAGGTAGAGCCTGTCCCCAGTGCCTTTTGTACATGTGACCATGTTCTGAGTACCAGATCATTAGCTCCATGAGGGCAGGGCCCATGTCTGTTTCTGTTCAACATTATATCCCCAGAGACTTTAGTGAATATTTCTTGAATAAATCTTAAGAATGTATTATTAATGACTTTCTTATTCAATACACCTGAACTCAGTGAATGGAACCCTTAATTTACCTGATTTTTTTTAATTTTGAATTTTTAAAAATTTGAATATAGTTGACACACAATGTACATTAGTTTCAGGTGTACAACACAGTGGTTCAACATCTCTGTACATTATGCTGTGCTCACCACAAGTGTAGCTACCATCTGTCACCATACAACCCTATTACAATATCATTGACTATATTCCCCATGCTGTGCCTTTTATTCCCATGACTTACTCATTCCATAACTGGAAGCCTGTATCTCCCACTCCCCTTCACCCATTTTGCCCGTCTCCCAACCCTCTTCCCTCTGGCAACCATCAGTTTGGTTTTTATATTTATTGGTCTGATTCTGCTTTTTGTTTGTTTCTTCATTTGTTTTGTTTTTTAGATTCTATACATAAGTAAAATCATATGGTATTTGCCTTTCTCTGACTTAATTTCACTTAGTATAATACCCTTGAGGTCCATCCATGTTGTCACAAATGGCAAGATCTCATCCTCTGCATAATATTCTACTGTGTATATATATATGTATATATGTGTATTCCATTGTATGTATGTATATGTGTGTGTATCTCCTCTATCCATTCATCAATCTCAGGACACTTGGGTTGCTTCCATATCCTGGATATTGCAAATAATGCTGCAATAAACATAAGACTGCATATATCTTTTCAAATGAGTATTTCCTTTTCTTTTTTTTTTTTTTAATCTTTTGTTTATTTCTGAGAGAGAGGGAGAGACAGCATGAGCAGGGGAGGGTCAGAGAGGGAGGGAGACACAGAATCCGAAGACAGGCTCCAGGCTCTCAGCTGTCAGCACAGACCCCAGACATGGAGCTCAAACCCACAAACCGTGAGATCATGACCTGAGCCAAACTCAGACGCTTAACCGACTGAGGCACCCAAGCGCTCCTCTTTTTCTTTCGGTAAAAACCCAGTAGTGGAATTACTGGATCATATGGCATTTCTATATTCAATTTTTTGAGGAAGCTCCATACTGTTTTCCACAGTGGCTGTACCAATTTACATTGCATCAAGGGTGAAATGTAATAGTGCACAAGAGTTTATTTTTTTCCACATCCTCACCAACACTCATTTCTTGTCTTTTTGATTCAGGCCATTCTGATAGGTGTGAAGTGCCCTACACCTCACTTTGTGAAAGAGGAAGCTAATAAAACTAGCTCCTGTGAGGAATTCAGTATATTAAAAAAAACTAATCAGGGGCATCTGAGTGGCTCAGTCAGTTAAGCGTCTGACTTCAACTTAGATCATGATTTCACAGTCCATGAGTTGGAGCCCCGCATCAGACTCTGTGCCAACAGCTCAAAACCTGGAGCCTGCTTCGGATTCTGTGTCTCCCTTTCTCTCTCCCCCTCCCCTACTCACTCTCTCTCTCTCTCAAAAATAAAATAAAAACATTAAAAATTTTTAAACTAATGATATTTTTTCAGAATGTGATCGGGATTTGCCCAGATTCAGCCCAGTTTCTATGCCTCATATATGGAGACTCTTCCTATCATAGAAGTTCTTCAACCAACATTTACAGAGCCAATCCTATATGCCAAAGACTGAAATAATAACTTATGCTTTTAATGTACTAATTAATTTCACATATAAAGTCAAAGTAATTCCCCCGAGATAAAAAGAAAAGTATTACCACCTTCATTTTCTCTTTCTCATCTGTGGAAAGTAGGGCTCAGAGAAGCTTGGCGATGTTCCTGAGCTTCCTTAATGATACAATGGATGTAGGGGGTGTTCTGACCCTTTAAACACACCGTTTCCACTTCTCCCTGCGACCTCTTCTTTGGGAACTGCTATTTAAACTCATGACTCACATGTCACCAAGAGACCAAATATTGTCACGATCTTCCAAGGAGAGGAAAGTAAACTTTTTGTTTTTAAGTTTATTTATTTATTTTGAGAGAGAGAGAGAGCATGCACAAGACAGGGAGGAACAGAGAGAGTCCCAAGCAGGCTCCATGCTAACAGTGCAATTCCCACTAATGGTGACATCATGACCTGAGCTGAAATCAGGAGCTGGACGTTTAACTGAGCCACCCAGGTGCCTCAAGAGCAGTTTTGTTTTCAGATTGTCATTTAATGGGTATAGACTTTCGGTTTTACAAGTAGAAAAAGTTCTGGAGATTGGTTGCACAACAAAGTGTATTGAACTGTACACTTAAAAATGGTTAAGATGGGTGGTTGCCTGGGTGGCTCAGTCGGTGGCTCAGTCTGACTCTTGATTTCAGCTCAGGTCACGATCCCAGGGTTATGGGATGGTGCCCCATGTCCAGCTCTGGGCTGAGCACACGGAACCTGTTCAGGATTCTCTCTCTCTGTCTCTCCTTCTGCCCCTTCCCACTACTTGCTCACGCTCTCACTCTCTCTCTCTCTCTCTCTCTCTCTCTCAAATAAAAGAAATTAAAAAAAAAAAAAGGCAACACCTTCCAGTGAAATGGCTTTTTTAATACAAGCATTTTCTGGTTAACACAAAGGTTTTATCAAAAAATTAGTCAAGAACACTTCCCTCCCTAGTCTACCCATTAATCCAAATTTAAATGTAATTATCTAAGATTTAAAACAGAAAAAAAAATAAGGCATTTTTGGATATTTCTAACAATCTGAGTAGAAACTTTCAGCATGCATTTCCGCAGCTGATGATTTACACCCCCTGCCAGGCACATCCCAGAGTGTGGATCTCTCTGTGGAGCCCCATCCTGGGGAACTAGCACAAGAAGCCACAGGGCCTCAGAGAAACAGGGACCGAGAGACCGAATAGGGAATAGCAGCAATTTCCCATGAAGTCCAGCTTTACTTTGCCAATAACCACCAGCCCTCCCCTACACATAGGTGAGTTTGAATGGGTCTTTTGTTCTTAAAATCAAATTTACTTAGATTAGGACAGTTGTGAGAAAGGCTGCCCTCAAAATGAATTGGATGGGAAAGGATGGAGAATCTGGTCACAAGTCCTGGGGGAAACTGCCACACCAGCCAAGTTTGTCTAGCACCCTTCAATCTCTCCACCCTCACCTACTTTTTAACCACTCCCCATCACAGGTGGCCTACACTCCCACACTGACCTTTGCTTCTGAAAGGTCCTAATTGCCATATTCTTCTTCATTCATTTTTGGAACGTTCCCCGTTCCCCGAGCTTCAGAATTACTGTTACAAGTTTCTTGGGTAGGCATTAAGATGATCTGACCAAGCTAACTCATCCTAACTTGAGTTATCCCAGAGAATTAAAAGTTATACCCAGAGATGGCTGGGTCAGTTAACTCCGACTTTGGCTTTGTTCATGACCTCACGGTTAATGGGTTCAAGCCTCAAGTTGGGCTCTGTGCTGAAGGGCTTAGAGCCTGCTTCAGATTCTGTATTTCCCTCTCTCTCTGCCCCTCCCCCACTCTCTCTCTCTCTCTCAAAAATGAATAAACATTAAAAAAAAAGTTATACCCAGAGAATTCAAAAGAAGACCTTATGAACAAAAACAAAGTTCTGGTTTGTGGGGGGGTTTCTGAATTCTTTTTATTATTGTTTATTTTTTGAGAGACAGAGTATGAGTGGGGCAGGGACAGAGAGAGAGGGAAACAGGCTCCATTGAATCTGAAGCAGGCTCCTAGCTCTGAGCTGTCAGCACAGAGCCCAGAGCTCAAACTCACAAACCATGAGACCATGATCTGAAGTCAGAAAACGCTTAACTGACTGAGCCACCCAGGGGCCCTGGTTTGTGGGTTTTATACCAGAAATGTTTCAGGAGCCCAAGAATGAAGTGTTCTGGGTCATGTGCTCACCCCTGGTCAGTAAGCAGAGGACAAGGAACATGTGGCCCACAGGGCAGGCCAAGGTGGACAGTTTTATTTTATTTTATTTTATTTTCTAAGTAATCTCTATGTCCAATGTGGGGCTCAACTCATGACCCCAAGATGAAGAGTTGCATACTCTACCTACTGAACCAGCCAGGCAGCCCATAGCAGACAATTATAGAAGAGGATATGAGTGGTGGCAGGAATTGGCCTCTCCTTTATATGATTCTTGTATTAATCTGCTCAGGTTGCCATAACAAAATGCCATAGACTGTGTAGCTTAAACAATAGAAATTAGTTTTCTTATAGTTGTGGAAGTTGGGAAGCCCAAGTTAAAGGTGCTGGTTGGTTTGGTTTCTGGTGAGAGCTCTCTTCTTGACTTACAGATGACTACCTTCTCTCTGTGTCCTCACATGAGGAAGAGAAAGTTTGGGTGTGTCCTCTTCTTTTTATAAGGGCACCACCCCCACCGGATTAGGGATCTACCTTCATGACCTCATTTAACTTTTATTACTCCTTCACAGGCCCTATCTCCAAATATAGTCACGTTGGGGGTTAGGGCATCAACACATGAATTAGAGGGGGAAGAACACAAACATTTAGTCCATAATATTCCACCCCTGACCCCTCAAATTCATGTACTTCTCACATACAAATACATGCACTCCATTCCGACAGCCCCTGAAGTCTTAACTCATTCCACCATCAATTCTGAAGTCTAAAGTCCAAAGTGTCACCTAAATAGCACCTAAATCAAACATGAGTGACACTAGAGGAGATGTGATTCATCCTGAGGCAGAATCCCTCTCCAGATGTGAACCTGTGAATCCAGACAAGATTCCAAAATGCAATGGTTGGTGGGACACACATAGAACAGACATTCTCATTCCAAAGGAAAGAACCAGGAAAGAAGGAAAGGGTGATGAGTCTCAAGTAAGTCTAAAACCTAGCAAGACAAATTCCATTAGCTCTTAAGATTTAAGAATAATCCTCTTTGGTTTGATGCACTGCCCTGCAGGGTCACTGAGGTGACAGTGTCACCCTTAAGGCTCTGCAGGCAGCCCCCACCCCTTCAGCTCTCTGCGGGGGGGCCCCCACCATGGCTCTTTTCAAGGACCCCGCCCTCTGAAACCAAAGAGGAAATAGCCTTGCTCCTGGGCCTGTGGCGGGAGTAGCAGCCCTAGTGATCTATAAATCACCTTTAGGATTATTCTTCTCTTTTTCTTGAAGGATAACCCATATTAGCAGCCTTCCTTCATTCTCATTTTCTAGAAGCTGTCAGTGTTTCTGATGGCATAATCCCATCTCTATTTCTGGCTTCTGCCGAGATGGCTGATTAGATCCATGGTTCACACCACATTAATCTCCTTATCAAAGGGTTGTTTAGCCATTCCCTTCGGGTTCTTTTCAGAATACCTTCTTCATTTTTGCAGTGTGGATATCCTGAAAATTCTCCAAATCTTTAAGTTCTGGTTTTATTTTTGCTTAAGGATTCCTTCTTCAACACATTTCTCTCCTTTCACCTCTTAGTACTTTGCTTAGAAATCCCCTCTGCTATGTATCCTATTTCATCACTCACAAGTTTAACCTTCCAGAAAACACTACTTAACACATCTGAGCCAAGTTCTTTGCCACTTTGTAACAAGGATCATCTTTCCTCCAGTTTCCAACAATCCATTCCTCATTCCTACTTGAGACTTCACCAGAATGACCTTTAACATCCATATTTCTATCAACATTCTGTTCATGATCACTGATGTGTTCCCTAAGAAAATGGAAGCTTTCTTTCCAGCTCTCCTTTCTTTCTGAGCCTTTACTACACTTGACTTTAACATCCATCTTTATAGCATGTACCTCAAACTCCTCCTGACTCCTCCTCACTCATTCCCTGGTGCCAAAGCTGCTTCCCCATTTTTAAGTATTTATTACAGCAGCACCCGCACTTCATGGTACCAAAATCTGTATTTGTCAGGGTTCTCCAAGCAATCAGAACCCATAAGACATCTATCTGTACAGAGAGAGATTTATTATAAGGAATTGGTTCAAGCAATCATGGAGGCTGACAAGTCTCAAGAGGTTCAGTCAGCAAGCTGGACTCAGAAGAGCCAGTGCTGTCGTTCTGGTCCAACCACTGGTGAGCTCCAAGATCCAAGAAGAATCAGTGTTTCAGATTAAGCCCAACATTTCAGATTAAGTCCAGTGTTTCTGATTAAGTCCAAAGGCAGGAAAAAATTGATGTCCTCAGCTCAAAGGCAATCAGGCAAGAGGAATTCCCTCTTAGCTTTTTAAATTTTATTCAGGTCTTCAACTGAACTATGAGCCCCAGACCAGGGAGGGCAATCTGCTGTACTCAGTCTACCAGTTCAAATGTTCAGCTCACAGACACGTCCAGAATGATGTTTGACCAAATGTCTGGGCACGCTGTCACCCAGTCAAGTTGACACATATAATACACCATCACAGTTCTCGACCTCATAAATCACCCTAGACTTATAAGTATACATTGAAATGCCCTGGGGAGCTTTAAAAACATCCCATACTCTGGTCCCACCCCCAGAAATTCTTTTGTAACTGGTCTGAGGTGCAGCTCTTGGGAGTTTTAAAAGTTCCTGGGCACCCTAACATGCAGTCAAGGTGGCCAGATGACGGACTTTGGCAAGCAAACTTAGTGGGGGCAGCGCACTTTCTGTGAATCACCCCACAGCTACCACCAACTATCATCTAAGAGTCTCTTAATCCAGTTAGTCGAGGGCCCTTTATTCACTGCTAGCTGTAACAGCAAAGGGGTGTTAAGCAATTTGACAATACAGGTGCTAAGTACGCACATGGTAAAGGTGATAATGGCCTGTGTTTCATAATTTATGTGCTTTTGATCCCATGTACTTTTTATCATTTAGCTGATTTTTCGTAGTTACTACTTTTTCATCTGGGTTGGCGGGCACATCACCCTTCATTTTCCCCAGGGCTGTGCCCACAGCCAAAAAAGTAAGGATGACTTGACTAAAGGACCTGCTGGCAAGACCTCAGCGACCACTGCTGTCCCTGTGCCCCCGTTTGGGTTCTGGAGTTTGAGTCTGGCCTCCTGTGGCACAGGGAGGAGGAAGAGGCTGGGAGAGTGACAGGGGAGGAACACCCCTCTCCACTGTAGCTGAAGAAGAGACTGAGGCCTGGGTGTGGGTGGCACCACCAGATAGGATCCTGTATATTTAGATGGTAGTTCCGGTCCTTTCCTCCTAATGCTAAGAGCAACGAGTGACACTTTTCTCTGAGGGACAGCAATTCTTCCTCACTGCCATGGGGTAAATAAGGCAAACCAAAATGACAATTCATTGTCTGGGTGAGATTTCATAGAGTATTTGCTCAATGTCAATCCAGGAAGAGGCAAAAGTGCATGGAAATGTATTGCATGGTAAAAAGGGCTACGTTATCTTGCCCCAGCTTTTGTCATGAAGGAGAACTGCAAAAACTCTCAATTCCCTAAAATAGATGCTAATCCCTTAAGAAGAATTTGCTGATAACTTTAAGAACCCTGGAGCCAACCCTGCCAAGCCCCGCGATGCACAGCCTCCGTTTGGAAAGATGGACGGTGGTGACAGTGAATGTACTGAATGTCACAAAACTCAACATGGTTTAAATGGGGTAAAAAAAAAAAAAAGTAAGTTCCACATTAAAAAAAAATAAAGGCATCCCATATTGAGAATTCACACCATCTTTACATATATCATACCAAGACAGAACCCCTGAAGGTTTTACTGTCTTAATCAGAAGGTCCAGGTTCAAATACATTTGAGGAGGCACGAAACAGGATGGCAGAGAGATCGGGTCTAGGCAACAGCCAACCGATACCCACGCTCCCGAAAAGCCCCGTGGTTCTCAAGACCCCAAAGACCTAGTGATGGTTTTGCTTAGTTGAGCCGGCGTTCGGGTGGCCCAGAAGCGACGGGGAGGGAGGTAGACAGGGAGAATCTTCCTCCTCCAGCCGACGAGAAGAGGCCGGGCCGCCCACCAGGGCCGGACAGCCGCCCCCACCCCCAGCTGCCGCCCAGCTCCCNAGTATGCGGGGCAGCCTGAGAATCAAAGCCGTCACAATCAGAGGCTGGTTAACTGTAATGTTGCTGAAACACATCCTTCCCACCCCCTCCTCGCTCCCCTCTCCCCACCCCAGCCCTCTGCTTTTCGTACTATTAAGCATAGTATTACTGGGGAGAGGAAAATCTGATCAAAACTGTCGACCGCCAACGGCAGATTTTCTATGCATTCTATAAAGGCCACCTTAACGATTTCCCTAATTAATGGATGACATCTTTGGCTGAAGGAGAGGCGATGGATTCGACTCTGTCTTCGTCTTTGTTAACCTTCTAATTAACTTTCGTAGGTCACCCAGGTCTCCCAAACCTAAAAAGTGAAGAGGCCCATTGTGCGGGGAGCAGTAAACTTACTTTTTCTGCTGGGGTACTTAAAAGGGAGAACGATTATAAGCCGAGAAAAATAACTCCATTTAAAAGCTTTGTGGCTGCAGAGAATGCATAGGTCCCTCCCTCAGAAAATAATTGAAACACCTTTTATACCAATATTTCTATGCATAATAAAAACAAATTAGCAAAATGCATCTAAATTCAGCAGCACTTTCAAATTACCTTTTTTGGAATGCAAGCCTCTGCGAGTCAACAAAAGGAGTGGGGTTTAGAGAGAAAATTGCAACAGCTACCCGCCTTTATGCAGGGCAAGTGCAGGACGGGGCCTGGGGCTCCCATACCTCTGAGCCACCTCCCTCAGGAAATGCTCCTGCCCAGGCTGGGGGATGATCCGCCCTGGGGGACCCAAAGCCTGTGGGCAAAACGAGCAGATCTTTTTCTGGATAGGAGGGATCTTTGGCTGTTCAGAAATATTTTAATGATCGTCGTGAAAAATGGAAACAAACCAGGGTTGTGGAAAAGCCGAAAAACAAGATGAAACCCCACTGTGATCAGCGAAATTGACAAACCAGAACAATTTTTTTTTTTTTTTTTAAGTAAGACATATACCTGTTGGAACTTTAGCCTTGGTGGATTTGCCAAGAGTTGTCGCTGCCGCTCCAATTCCCTGGCATCTCTGGCCAAGCAGAGGAACACTGAGGGAAGAGCAGGTAGGTGTTCAGCCTAAAATGGAACCAAGCTGGAGGCTCCTTTAAAGAAGAGCTATACTGAAAGGGGACTACGCTGAGATATCTTGCAAGGGAATGAGATTCCTAACCCAAGGACAATAGCAGCAGTGACTTTAGCATTGCTTCTAATTATAAACAGAGCCAGAGCTAATTACAAAAAAGTACAAATACTTTAAATACTGTCAATATTTTAAATTTTTTAATGCTTATTTTATTTTTGAGAGACAGAGCACTAGCGGGAAAGGGACAGAGAGAGAGCGAGACACAGAGGCTGAAGCAGGCTCCAGGCTCTGAGTTGTCAGCACAGAGCCCAAGGGGGGGCTCGAACTCATGAACCGTGAGATCATGACGTGAGCTGAAGTCGGATGCTAACCGACTGAGAGACCCAGGCGCCCATAAATGCTGTCGATATTTTAATCCTGTCTTTCCCTTCTTTTTCTGTGCACCCCTTAATTTTTACATGGTTCAGATTTGTATCCATTTTTGTTCCTTTAATACCGTATAATGAGCATTTTTCTGTGTTGTTAAAAATGGGAACAAGATCCTTTTGGAGTCCTGCCCACACACCTAGACTGAAGGTGCAGGGAGCATCTTTATGCCCTCTCTTCTGGAAGGCTGCCACTCATGGGAAAACCCATGTTCTGGTGCATTGCTGTGGAAGTTTAAATTGCTGCAACCCCTCTGGAAGAGAGGGCAATTTGACATCATTATCAAAATTACAAAGACATACGTCCTTTGATATAGCAATTCCTCCGTAGGACTTTTCCCTCAGGTACACTTGCACATGTGCTAAATGACATATGTATAAAGTTATTCTTTGCAGCACTGCTTTTAATAAGTTGAAAGCAATCTAAATATCCATCAGTGGGGGCCTGGTTAAAGAAATATGATACATCCATTCAGTGGAACATTATACAACCATAAAAAAGATGAGTATGCTCATTACATACCAATTTGGAATGGTCTCCAAAATAGGCTGTTCGGTAAAAAACAAACAACAACAAAAAGGATCAGAATAGTGTATACCGTATGCTACTATTTGTAGGGAAAGGCGTGGTTGGAATACTCCTACAGATTTTCTTCTAGTAGCAATTGTCTTGGGAAAAGAGAACTGAGTGACTGAGGAGCAACTGTGGGAAAGAGACATCACCGTAACTTTTGAATTTATACTGTGTGAATATACTGCCTATTCAAAAAAATAAATACATGAATTTTAAAATTTAAAAAAGGAAAGGTTGCCATTTTCCAATTTGCTCTGTGCACATCTCTGACAATTCAAGGGTAGTCCAGTCGTGTTTTTTTTTTAATGCCTTCCCTTTCATCTCTGCCATTATACTTTCAGGGTTATTTATTTTTTAAGATTTTATTTTTAAGTAATCTCTGCACACAACATGGGGCTTGAACTCAGAACCCTGAGATTGAGAGGCTCATACTCCACCAACTGAGCCAGCCAGGCAACCCAAAGCGTAGCCCAATCTTAAAAGCTTCTTCTTGTTCATTTCCACAAACTACATAGCTTATTTTAGGCTTTTCAAAGTCTGCCTACTTTAAAAGACCCCTAAAATGGGAGGTACACAGTCACTTTCTCTTTGAAATCTTTAAATGCTTTTTTAATGAAAACAGAATACTGCATTCTGTGATTTAATTGTTCAAAATTAAAATTCAACAAACTGTGAAGTCTGTATAAATAAAACATTCATAAGCTTCATCAGCACGTGCATCAGGACAAATGCTTTGGGGCTCAGGATTGTGGAAATATTCCCTAACATTTGAGATGTGCCAAGAAAAAGATAAAGAAATCAAATAAGATCTGTAGTACCCAAAATCTTTTTTGCTCACAAGAGTCTGATTTACTTGTATTAATCAATTTAAGTGATTCGCACTTTATGAGCTATTCTAAGTGATTGAACTAAAACCTGGAGCCAATATATCCTCTCCCCACTCCTCAGCCCAATTTGTCAAAATGGCATGGGTAATGATTAGGTTCAACTGTATGAAATTAGTGTTGTCAATGATCCAATGGCAGCAATTTCAAGATTTAACCTAATATTTTTCATCATGATGTTGTAGCCAACAGCTACATAACAGAGACATTGTTAGTTGCCCGTCTGACATCCATTTCTCCCTTTTTCCCTGTTAGCAGAACTCCTATATGGTTCCCATTTAGGAAGGTAGTAAATCTCACCTAAACTAAACCATATACATGGAATTCCCATTTCTCTTATCTGAGATTGGTTTAGATTTGGGCATGTGATACAGTTCTAGGCCAATACAATATAAGAAAAGACAGCTAGATTTCTCTCTCTTTTTTTTTAAAATGTTTTATTTATTCTTTTGAAGGAAGGATAGAGACAGCATGAGCAGGGGAGGGTCAGAGAGAGAGGGAGACACAGAATCTGAAGCAGGCTCCAGGCTCTGAGCTAGCTGTCAGCACAGAGCCCAACATAGGGCTCGAACCCATGAACCATGAGCTCATGACCTAAGCTAAAGTTTGACGCTTAACTGACTGAGCCACCCAGGCACCCCACTAGATTTCTCTTCCACTGGACATCTTCAGGTCCAGATAGACTGTCCAGAACTCCAGCAACCATTTTGCTACTACAAAGGCAGTAAGCGTGAAGACAAAATGGGCACAGAATAGAAAAACAGAAGGAAGCTGGATTTCTATGATAGTACTGAGTGGTTGTGTTTAACAGCTCTGACCTTATACTTCTTGTTATGTGAAATGATAATTCCCCTCATTGCTTAAGCCATTTTGACTTGGTTTTCTATTACATTCCAAACATCAAAAGGCCAACCTGGCAAATATTTTTACCACTTTAAGGGATGTGAAGCCCACATGGTGCGGTGTCTTGTCTTGTAAATGCTCCTCAAGTAGTTGTGTGTGTGCTCCTCTAGTCGAGATTATTTTATTTTATTTTATTTACTTATATATTTAAATTTTCATTTATTTGTTTATGTATTTATTTTTGAAAATTTTTAATGTTTATTCATTTTTTGATAGAGACAGTGCACGAGCAGAGGAGGGACAGAGAGAGAGGGAGACACAGAATCCAAAGCAGGCTCCAGGCTCTGAGCTGTCAGCACACAGCCTGACGCGGGGCTCAAACCCACGAACCGTGAGATCATGACCTGAGCTGATGTTGGCCTATTAACCCAGTCGCCCCTATTTATTTATTTTTGACAGAGCACAAATCAGGGAGTGGGGGGGGGAGAGAAAGAGAGAGAGAGAGGGAGAGAGAGAGAGAGAGAGAGAGAATCTGAAGCAGGCTTGAGGCTCTGAGCTGAGAGCTCAACATGAGTCTCTAACTCATGAACCATAAAATCGTGACCTGATCCGAGGTCAGATGCTTCACCGACTGAGCCACTCAGCTGCCCCCAGATTATTTTAAATCATAAAAATAAATGTCTCCTCAATGTCTTTCGTCATTAGAGAAATGAAAATGAAAATCACAATGAGATACCTACCACTTCACACCCACTAGAATGGCTATAGTCAAACAGACAGACAATAAGAAGTGTTGGAAATGACGTGAAAAAACTGGAACCCTCATGCTTCGCTGATGAAAATGGAAAATTGTGTGGGCATTTTGAAAAGCTGGCAGTTCCTCAAAAAGTTAATCATAGAGTTCCATATAACCCAGCAATTCTACTTCTAGACATCTAGACATACCATACATACAGGATTGAAAATGTTCATCCACAGAAAGACACACAAGAGTGTTCATAGCAGCATTATACGCTAGCAGTATATGCATAGCCATATTCATTATAGCTGAAATGGGGAAACGGACACAGATGTCTATCAACTGATAAATGGATAAATAAAATGTGGCATATCCATACAATGGAATATTATTTGCCAATAAGAGTAAATGAAGTACTGATTCATGCTACATCAGGATGAACCTTGAAAATATGATGCTAAATGAAAGAAGCCAGACACAAAAGGCTACATAGTGTATGATTTCACTTACATGAAATGTCCAGAAAAGGCACCATAGAGACAGAAAGTAAATTGGTTTCTGGGGGCTAGTGGGAGGGGAAAATGGAAAATGGAAATACATTTCCTTTTGGGGGGTGACAAAAATATTCTGGAATTTGAGAAGACTGGTGCACAACTCTGAATATACTAAAAACTACCAAATTGTACACTTTTAAAAGGTGAACTTAATGGTATGTCCGTTGTATCTCAATAAAGTTGTTATGAAACATTCAACGTGTCCCATAATTATTAATTGTTTTAAAAGATTCTAGAATTGTTGTACAACTGAGAGCGAACCTTCAAAAATACATATGGCCAATTCTTGAAAAGAAAGATGATTTTAAATCTAAATCTGCATTTTTGCAGTTATTTAAGCAAAACCAAGTGGAGATTCTATCCTCCAAGGGCAGGGTCCATGTCTGTGTCTCAGTGTCAACATGTCCAGATGGACTACACATGTTACAGAAAAAGTGAGTGAATGGATCTTGATGCATTTTCTCATGAAGAATTCTGTGTTCAGTCTGTAATATAGGCCTCTGTTTACTTACCTGTAAAATGAGGCTAAAGCAGTAACTATCTTATGGATATATGTGAGGACTAAATAAGATAAGAGAGCAAAGTTTTGCAAAATCTTATTATTTGACATAATAAGAGTCAATAAGAGGTAGTTATTGGGGCGACTGGGTGGCTCAGTCAGTTGAGTGTCCAACTTCGGCTTAGGTCACGATCTCGTGGCTCGTGAGTTTGAGCCCTGCATCGAGCTCTGTGCTGACAGCTCAGAGCCTGGAACCTGCTTCAGATTCTGTGTCTCCCTCTGTCTCTGCTCCTCCCCCACTTGCACTCTATTTCTCTCTCAAATATAAATAAACATTTTTAAATGACTTCAAAAATAAGAGGTAGTTATTGCTGTTTTGTTGCTGTTATTACTATTATTGATTTTGGGGACATTATATCCACTCATCACAAGAGACAGAAATTTCTTACCAGCTGGCATGAGCAAATCTTGAGTATTCTTTTTTTTTTTTTTTTTAAGATTTTGTTTTTGGGTAATCTCTACACCCAGCCTGGGGCTCAAACTGACAACCTCGAGATCAAGAGTTGCAAGCTTCACCAACTGAGCCAACCAGGTGCCCCGAGTTATTATTTTTCAAATATGTATTTGTTCTTGTTAAAAAATTAAATAGGAAGCGATTAGTGACTTTCAGATTCTGAAACAAAAATAATTAGAAATTCAGATGCAGCAATGATAAGATTTCATGAGTCTAGAAGTACATGAAAAAAACCTACTAAAATATAATAGATTTGCAGTCTTCTATATGGGCTAGACTGATACACCATTTTTTTTCTAAACCTCTACTATTTTTTCAGTTACTCCACTAAGTTTTTGGTGCCAAAGGCCTTTTAGTTAACTGGTCATCTTTCAGCCTATGTTACAAGTTTGTAAATTGTCTCCTTCGCCTCCTCTTTCCACTTATCAATTTATAAGATGCATCTTATTTGAGTGCAATATTTTTCACTTTGCCTGCAGGTTAATGTATACTGATATTGATAGGATACAGACTGAGCTAATGACTGTTTGGGGGTAGGGGTAGGGGTCTGCTAGGGACCAAACCTCAGTTCTCACATCGCCCACGTTTCTGGGAAAAGCTTAGTTAAGTGCTTTATCCAGTATCACACAACCTGGTAATGGGGCTTTGAAAGGAAAGCCCGGGACAAGCTGCTCTTTTTTTTCTGCTGCTACAACACACGACACCCCTCCATCACATAACACATGACAAACAATGGACAGGCAGCAAAATATCTCCCACTGGCCAAGATACCCAACATTATGAGAAAGGACAAGCATAGAGAAAATGAGAAGGGCACAGTTTTCACGTGCATTCTTCCAGGTTTCAATCCAGGTTTTGATCATTTATCTGGTCACAAGTTTCCATTAGATCAATACACTTCATTAGCCTTCCTGTTTACCCTTGTGAGAAAAATACAAGGGCCAGGGAAAAGTCGAGAAGAGATGAGCAAGTCTGTGATTTGCTAGAGAGATTAGAAGTCTTTTTAGGATCAGTTCTATGTATTCACACCAAGTCCCTAACCATCCCTCACCTCACCTCACAAAAACAGAGAACAGAGAGTAGGATGGAAATAAAAGAGTCTTCTAATACCAGGCGTTAATAGGATTAGATATCACCAAACTGGGCCAGAAATAATGGATGGCAACCTCACGGTTGTACACCACCCCCAGTATCAATTCCTTTTTCTTTGTTCTCAACATCAGTGAGACCCACCCACAAGGGGGAAGATTTCCTCCCAGTGTGAAGAGACTTCCTAACAACTAAGAAAGTTGGATGTTTTCTCTGCTGAAAGGTTACATCTTGTTTATGGGTTGGGTTCTCTATTTTAAAAGTTCCTGGGAAGAGGGGCCCTGTGGAGACGCATTATTCCCCATTCCCCCCAATTTAATCCCCTCATTCAATCCACATTTTCTTTTCCTGTCCCCCTTCACCCTGTCTTATTCTTCCCTTCTGTCTTCCTGTTTTGCACCTCCATTTTATTTCTCTCAACTCTCCTCCCCTTCTCTTTTAGCACATTAATCTGTAATAGTATATTTAATGTTTTTCAGCAAAGTGACAAAGTCTTGATTCTGAAATTCTAAAGTCTTCATTCTGAATTTTGCTTTGCCGAGTGAAAGATTGATCTGTTTACCGTTAAGAACTACAGGTGGTCAGCATCCCTTCTGATAGCCCCCCAACAAACAAGGAAGCCGTAGGTCTATCTAGAGATATCTTATAGAGCTTAATTTACTAGTATACATGCAATTTATGTATACAGATACATTAAAGAATTTTCTGGTTCTGTGCAGGGGCCTTTGAAGTCTCTTCTGCATGTTAATTTCTGTACTAATCCAGATGCCACTGCTTTTTGTGACATTTCAGAGAGGTCACTGAGCACCATCCTTATAACTTTCCAGGGAAGAACAATGGAATGCCAGTGCAGAACTATTTTTTTCTTATTGCCCAACCTTTTAGTATTCCTTTTCTCCTTTCAAGAAAAGCCAGTCAAGTCCTAGGAGGTCTTACCAATAATACTAATTCCTCTCTAGCTCAGCCAGTAGTTACCCTCTGCAGAGAAACTTAAGAATGCATCTACGTTCACAGATGTACACATTTCCTGTTTTATGTGATTACTCCCCAGAAGGAACTACCTTGAGCCACTCTGCCTCTAGACTGATCTTTCTGGCCTTTCCACAATTATGCAGTTCAAAGATTCATAGCTTTTGCAAATGAGCTTGCCTCCTGATTTGGGATTCTAAGAGCTCTTACTACAGGTAGCCTACATATACACTGTAGGGATTTGAAAGGGGTAACAAATGTTAGATACCACTATATATTTCAAAAGCAGAATACCAGCTTAAATTAAAATCTGGAAAAAATATGTTAGCTGTAGCAAAGTAGAGTTTTAAAATATGCTAATAAAATGAAAAGTTCCTCAGTTCTGGAGGATTGATCTAAAATATTAAAAATTTCCACATAGATTTATCAGATGATCTTAACGTGTTACCAGCTGGGGAATTTCAGTTTTGCTAGTGTGAAAATAAGGTTTCTGACACCGGAATATCTTATTTGGAAATGGTTTTATACTGTTTAAAAACTTGGTTTTAAATGCTGTGCAGAGAGAAAACCCATTCGTGTTTAAAAAAAAACCTCAGCAGCCTTCCTGCCCACAGGTCTTGTCCCTGTGATTCAATAAAATCACCTTTTTGCGCAAACACACGCGTGCGTGCGCGCACACACACACACAGTCCTCAAGGTATTTTAGGTTCTTGCTCTGTAAAACAAACTTAAGGATAATTTTGCTCCTAGTATAACGTTGTATTTGTTGTAGAAACTTTGAAAAAAGAATATAAAGAAAATAATAATTGATAATTCCACCCTCCAGAATACACTTATTTTTTGAGAGAGAGAGCATAAGCAGAGGAAGGGCAGAGAGAGAGGGAGACAGAATCCAAAGCAGGCTCCAGGCCCTGACCTGTCAGCACAGAGCCCAACAAGGGGCTCAAACTCAGAAACTGAACCATGAGATCAGGACCTGAGCCAAATGTCAGATGCTCAACTGTCGACTGAGCCACCCAGGCTCCCCTCTTGAAATTCCTTTTTCAGACTTCCATTGTTTCATTTTCTGCAAGAATGCTTCATGCTGAAGCAGAGCTCCATTTTTCATGATAGGAAGAGAAAACAAGAGAGAGAAATCAAGAAAGGACAGGGAGGCTGAAAGATTCTCTTGCCTCCTTTCCTCCTGACGGCTGACACCATTCCCCTACTCCTTCCTCCCCAGAGGCATTCTCCAAAATCAGATAGGACAAAAACAGTTTTTCCAAACCTGAAAAGCATTATAAGCTAGCTTACTTTTATTCACTGTGAAGAAAGTATCAACATTCTATATGTGGATAGCTAGATAATTTGTGGACTTTACATTTTTGATTTTCATCTGTTTCTAGACTTCTAAGAAATCATGAATGTCCAGAAGAAGGAGGAGGAGAAAAAGAATCTTTTTAAGCACCTGAAAATACTTTCTAGATTCTAAAACAGGGATGATCATTATTTTGACCCCCTGCAATGTCGTACTTTCTTCAGTTTGGGTTTCTTTATATTTTAGTAAGATACTTACTGAATTTTGGCAAATTTGAGTAAGTAATAGACTTTTCCAAGATAGCTGGCATCATTATGGCCTATAACTTGAGGCAATTAAGTGTAATCTCCTTTTCCTGTAATTTTATATGGAAGAGCACATTTGCCACAACCTGTAGCACCTAAGGTAAGCACTAGACTGTGAAAATGGAAGTCTGTCAGCCTCCTAAGGAAATGCCCAGTGTCACCTTAGACTTATTTGCATTGGAGCCTCTAAGCATGACGTTATTGTGCCCCTTGATTGTGCTATCATTTCATCATGAGAAATTACACCTCTGGCTTCTGTTTCCAGCACTTTGATGGATTTGATACTGTAATGGTTAATTTTATGTAGCAGCTTGGCTAGGCTATGGTGCCCAGTGTTTAGTCAAACACCAGCCTAGATATTGCTGTGAAGGAATTTCTTATAGGTGGTTAAAACAGATTTTGAATAAAGCGGATTACCCTCCATAACATGGGTGATACTCACCCATTTGGTCGAAGGCCTTACAAGAAAAGACTGAGGTCCCTGAAGAGGAAGGAGCTGTGCCTTAAGACCTGCCTTTGGACTCCAGACTGCAACATCAACTCTTGCTGGAATTTCCAAGCTGCCAGCCCGCCCCACTGATTTTGAACTTACAGACCCCACAATCTTGTGGGCCAATTCCTTAAAATCTTTCTCTCTTTCTGTCTCTCTTTTACATATAATATAATCTCTTTAGATGGAGAACCCTGACTAGTAGATATCCTGAATGACAATCTCAACTAAAATAACTAAAATGCTTGATAAAAAATTTTTTTGAAGTTTTTCTTCTTTTATTTCCGTAGGTAATCTCTATGCCCAACATGGGGCTTGAACTCATGACTCAGAGATCAAGAGTCACATACTCTACAGATTGAGCCAGCCAGGTGCCTCTTGATTAAAATACTTTTTCTTGATGTTTTTATTTATTTTTGAGAGAGAGAGAGAGATAACAAGGAAAGGGCAGACAGAAATGGAGAGAGAACCCCAAGCAGGCTACACACTGTCAGCACAGAGCCGGATGTAGGGCTCAAACCCATGAACTGCAAGATCATGACCTGAGATGAAATTGAGTAGGACGCTTATCTGACTAATCCACCCAGGCACCTCTAAAATACTTTTAAAAACATACTTTTAGGGGTGCCTGGCTGGCTCAGTCAGTGGATTAATCTCAGGGTTGTGAGTCTGGGCCCCATACTGAGCATAAAGATTACTTTAAAAAATTTTTTTTAATAATAAAAACAATAACAACAAAAAACCCCATCTTTTAAAATGCATCAATGAGTCAGCACAAATGGGAGGGATTTTCAGATCCCAAAAAGTAAGTGAAAACAGGAATCCTGGTAGGTAAGCAAGTCTCAAAGCCAGGTTTCACCCTGAGAGTTTCTGTCAGATTCTGGAGCCCCTGAATCTCAACTCTGTGTTAATGCTCAGGGAATGTCCAAGCTAGGGAACCCATTAGAAGAATCCTCGCATTAAACTGAAAACATATGGGGCTGTATTTGCAACATAAAGATAAATTTAAAAATTTACCCAAAGAGGGGTGCCACAGTAAGGACATTTGCTATCTTATGGTTGATGTTGAGAAGATAGATAAAAAAGAGAGAGAGAGAGAAAGAAAGAAAGAAAGAAAGAAAGAAAGAAAGAAAGAAAGAAAGAAAGAAAGAAAGAAAACCTCCCTAAGAATTAGGAAGCACAGCTAGGTCTCACACAGGCTTCTATCTGGATTCATACCATTTATAGGGTCAGAAAAATGTTAAGCTCTAATAATGGAGTATTTCAAAATAAAAGGATCCCAAGTTGGTAGTACCACTGGGTGACTTGACTAGAAAGAGCAAATGCAAATCTTCCCTGCACAAATTCATCTTCAAGTTTGCCCTCTAAGAGCCCCCAGAGAGAAAGCATAATGACAATGAGAAGCTCAAAGGACAGAAACATCCCAAAGCCTAAGAAGAAACATGAAGGAAAAACCAGAAGAGGCAAGCAGCAGGACACCAGAAGCAGTCCCTCACAGACATCAAATATTGACAATATTAGTGACCAAATATAAATGTATATGGTTAATGAAATTAAAAAGGAGCTTGTAAATATTAGCAAGGAATAAGAGATGGTAAGGAACATCCAAGCAGATCTGAAATGGAACCAAACAGTACTTCAAGAAATGAAAAATCAAATGATTACTTTTTAAAATGAGGGGCTTAAAGAGCTGCTTAGACCTAATAGAAAAGATAATCACTGGACTGGACAATGTATTTATTTTTTTAAGTTTATTTTATTTTAAATTTTATTTTCTTGAGAAAAAAGAGAGAGAGAGAGAGAGAGAGAGAGAGAGAGAGAAGAAGGGGGNAGAGAGAGAGAGAGAGAGAGAGAGAGAGAGAGAGAATGAGTGGGGGAGGGGCAAAGAGAGAGGGAGACACAGAGTCCAAAGCAGGTTCCAGACTCTGAGCTGTCAGCATAGAGCCTGATGTGGGGCTTGAACTCATAGACCGCAAGAACATGACCTGAGCCAAAGTTGGTCACTCAACCAACTGAGCCACCTAAGAGCCCCTTAAGTTAATTTATTTAATTTTGAGAGCAAGAGAGCATGTGTGCACATGAGTGGTCCAAAGATGGGAAGAAGCAGGGAGAGAGGGACAGAGAGAGAATCCCAAGCAGGCTGTCAGCACAGAGCCTGACTCAGGGCTTGAACTCACAAACCGTGAGATCATGACCTGAGGTGAAATCAAGAATCAGATGCTTAAATGACTGAGCACTCAAGTGCCCCTAGAAAAACACATATTCCAGGGGCACTTTGTGGCTCAGTTGGTTGAGCGCCAGACTTCAGCTCAGGTCCTGATCTCCCGGTTCAGGAGTTCAAGACCGGCCTCCGGCTCTGGGCTGATAGCTCAGAGCCTGGAGCCTTCTTTGGATTCTGTGCCCCACCCTTCTCTGCCCCTTTCCTACTTTTACTCTGTTTCTCTATCTCTCTCAAAAATAAACATTTAAAAAAATTAACACATTTTCTAAAATACAAACCAGAAAGAGACAGAAGTTATGAAAGGTATGTTAAGAGTTTTATTATTCCTTATGAGAGTTGATGAAGGAAATAATAGAGCAAGGAGAGGACAATTTCCAAAAAGATAATAGCTAGGAATTTTGTTAAAGATGCCAGTGCGGTGGCTTCAGATATAGAAGCCAAGTGTATCCCAAGTAGGGTAAATAAATCAACATGTGGAGCTATGACTGTAAAAATGCAGAACTCCAAAGACAAGGAGAGACTTTAAAAATAGAGAAGAAAGACGGGTCATGTGCAAATGTGTTTTTTAACGGTAGCAAAAACAAAAAAACCCAAAGATAGTGGAATCATATCATCAATGTGCTGAGAGAAAATAACTTCAAATCAAGGATTTTATCCCCAGTGAAATACCTAAGAATGAGTGTAAGAAATAGTTTCAATCAACCAAAAATTGAGAGATTTTAACACCGACAGACCTGAACGAAAGAAAATGATAAAAGATGTGCTTCAGAAAGGAGGAAATAATCAGCAAACATATAGGTAATTAGGTGGGTAAATTGAAATACATTTGATTGTATTAATAATAATATCTAGTCGGGGGAAGGGAGGATTAAGCTAGAACTGGACTCCAGAACTAGAGAAAGATAACATGAAAATTTTCTAGGTTCTCATATTGTTCAGGAAGAAGAAAGATATTGATTAACTGTGTTAAGAGAAAATATTAAAATAGCTATGTAACTACTAAAAAAAATAGACATTCAAAAAATATAACTTCCAAAGAGGAACAAGGGGGAAACTGTACTAAAGAGGGGAAATCCTCAATTGATACAAAAGAAGTAAAAACAAAAGGAGCAGAAATAGAAATACAAAGCACCAAAAATATGGTAGTGAGAAATCCAAGCATGTTAATATGTACAATAATATAAATGTACTAAAGACTCCAGCTAAATGATAAAGATTGTCAGATTGAATTTCTTTTAAAAACCAGTTATACACTGTTTACAAGAGATTTTTAAAACATAAAGACACGAAAGGTTGAAAGTCAAAGGATGGAAAATGAAATATTAACAGAAGCAAGGCTAGTATGCCTAAATTAATATCTGAGAAGATAGACCACAGCCAAAGAATTACTAGAAATAAAATTAGTTGCTGCTGAATTCACCACAAGATATGCCAATTCTACACTCATATCCCACATGCACCAACAATCATATACTTTTCTTTAATAGTTTTTGCCATCACTACTCCTATTCAATATTGTATTTAAAATCCTAAACCATATAAATATGACAAAAACAGAAAATAAATTAAAGATTTAAGGATCAAAAATGAAAGATAAAAAAGGAAGATATAATATTTGCACATATTATTGGCCACATAGAAAACTCAAAAGAAACTATACGTAAATTAGGGGCACCTGGGTGGTTCAGTCGGTTGACCTTCTGACCTGTGATTTCAGCTCAGGTCATGACCCCAGGGTCGTGGAATGGAGCCTCATGTCAAGCCTTGCAGTTAGCACCAGGTCAGGCTTTGGACTGAGTGTGGAGCCTGTTTAAGATTCTCTCTCTCCCTCTGCTCCTCTCCCCCACCACTCTCTCAAAAAAAATTTTTTTAAATCTTATTAATTTAATAAAAATTAAAAAAAAGAAACTATAGGTAAATTATTAGAATTCATAAGAGAGTGTTTTCAATCACTATACACTTCTGTAGAGCAAAAACAATCAATATGATTTTAAAAGAATGTCACTGTAAGAGCAAAAATATACAATAAACCTAGGTATAAATGTAACAAAAGCTTTGTACCTCACTGACAGAGAAAAATTATGCCTTTCGAAAAAACATCAAAGAAGACTTAAATAAGTGGAGAAACACCAAGTCATTAATAGGAAGCTTCCGTAGCATGGAGACATCAATTCTTCTCATGTTGACTAAATCCAATTCCAATGAAAAACCCCAACAATATTTTTTATGGAACCTGACAAACTAACTCTAAAATTGAAACGAAAGAGGAAAGGATCCAAAATTGTCAAGACTCTCTAAGAAAAAAAGCTTAAGGTAAGGAGAATTGTCCTCCCAGATATCAAGACTTAATATGTAAGTTATAGCAAGAAAGTGGGATGCTGGGAGAGCACCAGACAAAGGCTCCAAACGAATATGATAGAAAACCTAGAAACAAATCAATGCACATATAGAGATTAGCTTTTAAAATACAGTGGGCATTAGAGATAAATAGAGAAGATTCAATCAATGCTACTAGGAAAATATATTAAACAACTTTGAAAAATCTAAATTGGAAACCTACCTCACACCATATGCAAAAATCAATTCCAGTTGGATTAAAGACATAGATGTGGAGGGCAAAATTATAAAACTTTTAGAAAACAACTTAGGAGAATGCCCTTATAACCTCAGAGAAAGCTTTCTAAAGCAAGACACAAAATTATCTACTTATAAAGGAAAATATTGATAAATTCTACCACATAAAATTAAAACTTTGGTTCATCAAAGACATTAGGAGCCTGAAAAGACAGTCACTAAAGGTGGGAAAATATTTGTCACACATATAATCAAGACAAAGGATTATTATCCAAAATAGATTTTAAAAAGTTTTTTACATTTATTTATTTTTGAGAGACAGAGACAGAGCACAAGTGGGGGAGGGGCAGAGAGAGAGAGACACAGAAACCGATGCAGGTTCCAGGTTCCAAGCTGTCAGCACAGAGCCCGATGCAGGGCTCGAACTCACCAACTGAGAGATAATGACTTGAGCCGAAGTTGGACGCTTAACCGACTGACCCACCCAGGCTCCCCCAAAATAGGTTTTATGAAGAGAAAAACAACCCAATGGGAGAATAGCAAAAGTCACAAACATATTTCATAAAAGAGAAAATATAAATGTCCTACAGAAAAATACTCACCCTATTAGTAATCAGAGAAATGCAAATTAAAACTACAAAGAGATATTTCTCCCATATGCATAACAAAAGTTTTAAAATAAGTCAATAATAAGTATTGACAAGTGATAACTCTTATCACTTCCTGGTAGGAGTGTAAATTAATACAGCCATTAAGGGAAACAGTTTGATAGTATCTAGTAAAATTGAATAAGAAAGCAATTCTATACCTGGGTTTAGATACTAGATAAACTCTGGCAGGTGCATACAGGAAGCATGCACAAGAGATATGTACAGCAGCATTTATTATAATTACAAAAGGAAGAAAGGATAGAGAGAGGGAAAGTAAGTGAAGGACCTGAATGTCTATTGTCTGTTCATAGCAGTGAAGACCAGCCACTTGTGGTATTCTCACACAGTGGAGTACTATACAACAAAGAGTGAAGAAACCACATTGTATGGATGTACCACAATTAACTAATTAAACAAGCAAACAGCATTGGGAGAAAAAACACATCACTGCAGACTATATAATGTATGCTTCTATTTATATAAAGTTTGTTTTAATTTTGTTAATGTTTATTTATTTTGAGAGAGAGCACATGTGAGTGGGGAAGGGGCAGAGAGTGAGTGGGGAGGAGAGAGCAGGCTCTGTGCTGACAGCAGACCCCCCTTCCCCCATGAGGGGCTCAGACTCACAAACCTATCCATGAGATCATGACCTGAACCAAAGTCAGACACTTAACCAACTGAGCCACTCAGGTGTCCCTGTTTACATAAAGTTTTTAAGAAGCAAAAACCTCACACTATATTATTTAGGGATACATACACAAGTCGTAAACTTACAAAGAAAGTAAACAATTGAGCAAAACACAACTCAAGGTGGCAATGACTTCTGGTTTTTGGTGGGGAGAAGACACCCTATCCAAGAGGGCACAAAGGAGTCTACTTACAGATAATTCCGGGATTTTATTTCTAAATATGGCTGCTGGGATATGAGCATTTATTTCATTCTATTCTTTAAATGGTACAGATACATCCATGGGGTATTTCATATGTATGATATACTTCATAATCAAATATCGGCCAGTTTATTTCTAGAATCTTGGCTAACATAGCAAAGCTTAACCTTGTTGAACCCTTGTTTTCCCTCTTCAAGGAAAAGCTAGTAGAAAATGCTATTTTCCTTTTTATTTAAAGCTAGTCCACTCTTAGATCGAGGGCTCCTTCTTTTTGGCTCATGACTACCATATTCTAGGTCCAGTGCTATACTGACTATTTTCAGAAGGCAGATTTCTGTATTTTTCAGGCATCCTAAGACTGAGGGTACCAAGATCAGCATCTTTCCTTGCCAGCAGCACTTCCTCAGCCAGCAAGTATAAGAGAAAAAAATGAAGTTTAATTATAATCAGGTCTCCAGAAGCTCTTTTCCTCTTATGATGTTCACATCGGATGATACCAAAATAATTCTTTCTAACAGACAGAGTAATTCAAGGCCTTCAAAGCTAACCAGAGTGAGTAATGGGAAAGGCCTAAGGCCAGTACATTACCCCATTCGTGGGTGGACCTTATTAAAATCACCTTGTGTCTTCCTCTCTAAAGAGCTTCTTCTGTAAAGTAGAAATAATAAACAATCATGCTGAGTGTTCTTAGAAGCTGTGGTTGTAAGCTTTCCATTAATAGATAGTAGAGCCCGTCATCAGTTCTATCTAAACCTACACATTGATGCTGGAAGTTTCATCAATCTGATTAATACTCGTATTTTCTTCTTTCTTCCTAAGAATGCAACATCTCAATCTTTCCACCCTCGCTCAACTTTTGCTGCCACGAACACACGGATCATTGTCACACTTGCCAATAAAAGTTAAATACTATGTATATTTTGGGTAGGCTTTAATAACTTTCATAATAAGCAAAAGGCCCTATCATTTATTTAATGTGAACTTGCAAAGGCATCAAAACACTAAAAGAAAGCATACTGGGAATTGGTGGACGAAAAATGTTGATCCCCCCAATTTATCTCTGGAAATTCAAAATACACAATGGAGTAACAGCTGTTCTAGATTTCCATCAGAGATTAGCAGATAAATTATTATTGAAATTCGAAGTTGTGACATCTTTAGATAAATATTTGCCCTTGATTTGCACAGCCTCTGATTCAACAGAAATCTGGAAGGGTTCACAGTCCGGCCCAGAAGGAATCATTTTAAAACTGCAGCTTAACACTGTGGTTAGCAAGGAGCCCAGGTTGGATTCTACTAGCTGGTCCCTCTGCTGCTGTTGCTTCCTGATGTCAATGTCTAGATCTCTCTGCCTCCGGCCATGGTTCAGCCCGTCCTTGAAGGCTTTCTTCACCCCTCTCACTAGCCTGCCACAAATTCAGTATCTGCCACCCGAGCTCCATTCTACTGTGTTCGCCTAGAGGCGTGCCAATACCCTGGCCTGATGCCTTTGGAGGGCCTCTATAGTAAAGTCTAGCTGTTGAAGTCTTCAATTTGCCAGCCTTAGAGAACACAAATGCCTGTGACCCAAGGAGCAGAAGTATTTCTCATAAAATAAAAACCTTGTAATATAATCTGTGCTCACAGCCCTCCATGGAACAAATGGCTCCCCTTGCACCTGCACGTGGTCCCTCCTCCCCGTTGATTCACTTGGAAAGTCGGTCCTCCAAGAAGAATGTGGCCTTTGCACTCACCACAGGGACCGGGGTGTCTCGTATGCAACCTACCCAGCTTACAACAGAGGCTTGCGGGCTGGAGAATGTATCGCGTTTTATTGTTAAAGGAACTTCCTGCCCCTCTCAGTGTCACTTGAAGAGTCCTCTGCAGGCATTCTCCTATCTTGAAAGCAGAGAAACAAGAGGAGATGAACTGCTGGTCCCTCCATACTTGGTCTTCAGACCGTGACCATATGGATCCTACAACTTTTTTTTTTAATTTTATTTTTAATGTTTTATTTATTTCTAGGAGAGAGAGAGAGGCAGCGTGAGCAGGGGAGGGTCAGAGAGAGAGAGGGAGTCACAGACTGAAACAGGCTCCAGGCTCTGAGCTGGCAGTCAGCACAGAGCCCGACGCGGGGCTCGAACCCACGAACCGCGAGATCATGACCTAAGCGAAAGTCGGACGCTTAACCGACTAAGCCACCCAGGCGCCCCGGATCCTACAACTTTTAATTACTGCAACTGCTGATAGCAGCGTGTATCTACAAAGTAATTAGATATCTTTTTCCATATGTTACACAGGCAAGTCCATCCCATAACTTTACAGAAGGTGATGACGCCTTCCTTTAGGGCCCCCGTCCTGGCATGCCCCTCCGGCCACCTGCTAATTGATTTAGGAGTCAGCCTTCCCAACCGTGTGTAATTTGAGAGCAAACTCTCTTTTGGCTTCGCCCTATTAGAACAAAGTAGTTGCTCAATAAATATCTGATGAGTGGGCACACCCCCCGAGGTCTAGACTTCTCTTTCCCTTCATCCTAAATCACGAGCCTACACTTGGCCCTCACTGGGTGGTGCCAACCCGCACCTGGGTCCTGGCCACCGCCACCCCATCCGGTTCCTCGGCCCTAGCTCCCACCTGGTGGAAGGTAGGTGCGTCAGGAGGGCGCGACGGGTGTCCGGACGGGTAGGGGTGCAGCGGAGGCGGGGACAGGGACGCGGTAGCGGATCCCCTCCGCTCCCCTACACCCCTCTCCCTCCAGCACCCCCTCACCCCTACGCCGCCGCAAGAATGTGGCGCAGAAGCAAGTGGAGAATTTGTGGCTGCGGCCCCCTCCCCCGCCTTATAAAAAAGAAATTGACTTTTGTTTGGAGTTTGTGAAAAGTGGGGCTCGGGGCCCAGTCAATGGGGCGCCCCGCAGCGCTGGCTGAGTGGAGCTAGCGCGAACCGCTCAGCCGCGGCCCCAATTAATCCGCCCTTTGTGCGGCCCGCCCGGCCGCCCCCGCCGCAGCAGCACCAGCGGCCCATTGTTCGCCTCGCCGGGCCGCGGGATTTACCCTTTTCAAACAGCCGGTTTTGTCCAGGGCAGTTCGAGCGGAAGTTTCTCACTGACAATTTGCCCCAAATAGATAGATTTGTCAGAAACGACCTTCGGGAAGGAAGCAAAAAGCCACCGGCCTGAAGGTTGGGCCGGAGACGGGGACTCGCCGCCCTCCACGCCCCCTGCCCGGGCGGCCCCGAAGCCTGGCGGGGGTCCCCAGCCCCCTGCACCTGCAGAGCCAGACACTCCGCGGACCTGACCTTCGTTTACCCATCTGTAAAATGGGACAGCTTGGCGCTGGCAAGCCGTAAGTCCAGAGCTCTGGGTCAATTCGCGCGGACAACGTTCATTTCCTTTCTCTCTCCTCACTTCCTTTTGTAAAACTCTTAAGCAAAAAACCTGCCGAGGCCCGGCAACTTTGCGAACCCGCCTTGGAGGTGGGTCAGGGTAACACGTTCCGGAGGGTGCACGTGCTGTTTTCTCTTCTGCCCTCGGGCTCCTCCTTAACAAAGATGTCAACCGTGCTAAATCACAGGTGGTGCCTTTGTAAGGCCGGCTATTGTCCCCTCATAAGTCAAGATATAAGACGCTTTGTACTGAATGGCCCGTGATCTGGAGCTCTCAACTTGGGAGTCGGGCTGTTAGATTTTTTTTTCCCACCCACCAGAGCCGCTCTTCTCCCAAATGACCTCACTTAATAAGCAAAATCGAAATGGGGGAGGGGGGACCTAACATGCTGTTGATGAAAAGAATAGTTACTGATTTCTTCACACTTAATGGCAAGTATGAGTCTTTTAAAATACAGTCTCATAGCAAACAGATCTGTGAATTTTAAGCAGACTGAATTGTATTAATCAGTTGATGGGTTTGTTCATTTTCTATCACTAGAGGAGAAATAGGAAGGTTGGGACCCCACAGCGGCTATTTCTACTGTACTCAGGCAATCTCCTTCTTTAGTCTAGAAAATTTCCTGCTAGTTGCACATGAGAGAAAAACTGAAACAAAAAAAAAAATCTGGTTTTTGTTTATCCATCAGGTGAATACACAATTCAGCATCATACAGAGGAAACCCTAGGTGGTCTTTAACAAGATTTCAGTGGCTAAGAGCTACAATTTAGAGAAGATGACAATACATACACAGTGTCAATAGTATTTAAACAAACATCCCAGACAACAGAATAATGGTTATTAACTATGATGCTTTGGGCTTCTGACTAATTTCCCATGCCTGTCTGCAGCCAAAACAGCTGCAGGGTTTCCCCCCTTTAAAACTGTTTACGTGCATCATTTTAAAAATTGCATTTAACAGCCATATCCTTCAGAACAGTCCCTCTGTGTGGAACAGAAGTGAATGGCTTAGTAAGAATGATGAAGCCAGTGGCAAGAATTTCTTTCATGCCAAAAGGACTCTAACCACTCTGCTAGAAACCTACTCCTTCAAAAGCTTCTACACCTCTCTGAAATGTGGACAGCTGTCTGATGTTGTATGCCCTGTGGTATGGGTTGACATGTCTAAATAAAAGGAGTTCTTTCACCCTGCTCACACTTGCAGAAGTGTTTTCAAAATTGATTAAATTGTGCAACTGTACTAACGTGTACCCTTCCTGGGGTTTGAGAATGTTAAAGAAATCAAAAGAGAAGGTAAGACTTAGCTTGCATAATTCCTTTCTCACTTCCAAACAAATCCTAAATTTTAAAAAATACTTTAGGGACCAGGACATTAAAATGAATGTATTCCTTGTATACTCCAAACATGTAACTCAATCATTATTGAGCTAATGCAACTGGAAATAGATATATTTAGGGGTCCAAATATGTACGGTTATGAACACTTGGGTAATTCCATATTATCTTAGCTAACCATAAATGCATGGACGAAAGTGGAATTACTTCCACTGTTTTCATTGTTGTTAACATTTATGAAGCATCCACTTTTCACTAAAAGATGGTTAAAACGTATCAAAGAACCTCAGCCTTCAAAAAAAAAAAGGATCGAAATATTTGTATCTTATCTATAGCGAGAAACACTTATGTTGTATGTGATATACCTAAGTATTTGAAATATCTCATTATTCAATGTCCTGATCTAATAGAAACATTAGATTTCAAATTGCTGTTTCATCTACTCCAAAATCATGTCAATTATACCTGACATCTTAGAAATGGAGAGAAATGCCTGCAACCTACCTCCTGAGTTGTGAACTGCTTTACCTGAAAGGCCAAATCCTCCCCCTCCCAGCAGGCAATCATCTTATGCCCTGAAGCATGAGATCTGATTACCCCTATCATCATCTTAGCTTGCATAGATACAGATGTTATTAACGGCTGTAGTTTATCCAACCCTTTTTAAAAACGCAGCTGCAGCATTTGACTTGGGGACCTCCTGTGAATCCCACTGGTTGACTCCGTCTTGCACAAAGCGCGTGGGGTTTGGGGGAGGGAGAAGAGAGGGGGAGGTTTGTTTTGTTTTGGAGGGTTTTTTTTTTTTTTTTTTTTTT
>NW_027532594.1:4325791-4332973 GCF_008692635.1 Crocuta crocuta
ATACTTCCCTAAATAGCCACTCGGCATCTTTGTAAGTGATGTGAATTCTGAAATTACTTACCAGAATAGGGGACAACAGGGTACTGTGTGAACTAGATCACTTGGAAACAAAGCAAACTAGAATGTATGCTTCTAACTGCATTGGCAGAGATCAAATATGTGATCCTGATATATGTACTCATGGAATAAAGAATCGTAGTGTACTCTCAAAGATGTTAGCCACATTTAAACGGGCTACCCCGTTTTACATAACAATTGTTTCTACTAGTGTTGAAACAGTAATCTGGATAAAGCAGGTCCCTGCTGTGGAGGGTATGGAGGGATGTTTTTAAAATCTGAAAGGCCCAGATTGGCAATCTACTCTGATCGAATTTAGCAATTAATCGTTCAATCTAATCATTGACTTTTTCTCAGCACCTACAATTAGTATCCTTAAGTAATTCCTCTCGTAGCCCACATCATCCCCTCTACAAAACAGAAAGAGACCTCACAAAATTTCTCTAACCTTGGGACACATCAAAATTTTAAATACTGGCAGGGAAAGAATTTGAAGAAAAACTTACGAAGTGGAGGAGTTTGAAGTTTTAGAAATACTGAACTATTGCTTCAAGATGCACAAAACACTTCTCTTAATTCTGATTACTTCACTTGTAAGTGAAGCAAAATTGCCTTAATTGGAGATTCTAGAAACCCTTCTGGGAAATGGGAGGTAGCTTAATGCAGTGGAATTAATATTTCAAAGAGCATCAGATTATCTGGGTCTGACTCCTAGTTCTCCACTTGCTAGCTTCCCTAAAAATGGTGCCGTTTTCTCCATTAACTGTTGCTAGACTCACCTTCAAGGGATCTGGGTTCTGGTGATGGCCTCTGTCTCTAGGTGAGTGACCTAGGAGGACAAGCTTTGTTTCTATGGATCTCAGGTTTCTTATCTGTGAAATGATGGAATTAGATGCATACTGATCTCTCAGGGTCCCTTCTGACTTGTGTGCTCTGTAATTCTGGGTTACATGGAAACCGAGTCAGACTATGTAATTTACAGAAAATTAAGAGGTTGAAGAAGGCTTGGTGGTTAATCTCTCTCTGGATGTAGTCTGCTTTCTTGTCTCTCTGGTCATTCTTTTGTTTTAGAAAGCTGAAACATTACCTGCATTCCTTCCCAAGGTTTGGAGGTCTTAGAGGACCTGTCTCTACCTACTCTGTATCTTCCTGATTACTGGGGCAGAGCAAAGGCAAGCCCCCCACCTCACATGTCAGCTTTCATGGTGAGTACCATGAGGCAGGGTCACTTACACATTCCACATTTATAAGAACCACTATGTGCCAGAGTGCTAGGACTGACAATCCAAAGATGAATCAGATAGTCTCTACCTCAGGAAGCTCCCTGGCTAGTTGGATAGATGGGTATCTCTTATGCCCCCCTTAAACTTTTTATTCTTGCTATTAGGAAACAAGAAACTGGCAGCTTTGTCTCTGTTGACGCATCTTCCTGGGGGGAAGAGAAGAAGACCACATTATTTTCTTGCTCCTATGTTTCTGGTAACACCTGTAGATGTTTTTGTTTTAAATACATCTCTAATGAGTTTTCCTTTGGGGAGGGAGTCCAGGTCCCAAAGCAATTTGACACGAGAGCCATGATAAATTCTTCTGGCATCAAGACAAAATATAAATGAATAAATAATTGTATGTAGGATATAAAGAGATGAGGGAAAGATATTTCGATTTTATTATTCCTAGGGCAAGAAGAATATCCTACTACAGTAGGATTCAGAAGCCTCTATCCTCAGTCTGCCTCTAGACCTGAATTTCTTTGGCTGCTGTGGCTCCAAGGGAGGAAGGGTGCGAATGAATGCAGAGACAGTGTGGTGATATTTGCTAAGGGGGGGGGAGGGTATAGAAGCCTGTCACACAGAGCATTGTCTTAATCCTGTTACTGTTAACAGTGTTCATCTTCCTAACTGGTGGGGAGCAAAGAGACAACTCTTAGTGAACACAGTCCTGGAAAGTGTCAAGGAAAACCTCCACAACTCAGCACCAGTTGAGGTCTAAAGTACCTGTGTCTCAATTCTGGATTGTTCTCAGTGTCTGTTCCAACTAGAATTAGACAGGATGCAAGCAACTTGTAGAGAGGCCCACAGCAGAATCGGGAGCAAGCTTGATGAAATGGTTTCCTTCATTCTCTCACTTAGCAAGCCCTCACTGAGCACCTACTTTGTGCTGGACAGTCTGCTCCATGACCCATTTTCTCTCTCACACCCCATCCACTGGGGAAACAACAATGAACCCTAGGTTGAATTATGATTTGGAAGCAAATGAAAATCAGCTTTCTCCTCATGTAAACAAAACACATAAATAAAACGTGTTTTGGAGTATATTTTGGAGACTGAACATCAAACCTCAGCCCGGCTTAACAGAGAGGTTTTCCCAGACATCTTCTGGATCAGTGTATTTCTCAACTCTGTTTGTCAGTGAGGTGAAGGGAATTTTAAGGAATGAGTCCCTACAGGTAGAAAGGCCCTCTGAGAGAGGGTCGATCATTGATTGGGGAAGAGGTGTCTATGTTCCACACCAACTTCAGCTCTGTTGGCTGATGGAAAAGCTTTTTCTTTCTCCTTTGCTGTTTTAATTTAGAAGAATGGATAGGGGAACAGTTACTGGAGAAAATGGCACCATTCTTAGCTAGTTAATGGAGAGCAAGGACTCAGACTCATGTAATCTGATGCTAGAGGGGTGCCTTGCACCCCTGCTTCTCTTGTACCATTTAGTTGACCGAACTCTACTTCCTTTTTTAAATGGACAGGAAGGGACATTAGTAAGAGAGTGAGCTATAAGACAGTTTTCAGAGAGAGTAAATTCCCCTAACACAAGACCAGCTTTCCAGGCATCCCCTGACAGCCTATTTCACTGGTTTAGGGTCCCTTGTATATTTTTCCAGAATGTTCTGTGTTTTAGTCCAAGCCAATGCGTTTAGCATCTTTAACGTGACTGCTCCTTGAAAAAGGGATCATGTCCTTAATCTCTAGTACATAGTGGGTGCTCAGTACGTGATGAATAGGATGGACGATAGGATGATGGATGGATGGATGGACAGAGAGACGCTTGGGATTCCATGGTCCTTCTCTTCGTCTTATTTCTTATCTCCTGGGCGAAAATATAAATATCCTGTGATAAAAGATGCCTTCCTTGTGTTTTTGGCTTTGGTATTGGTGGAGAGCCCCATACTCACAAGAGGCTAAAGAGGAAGTTAGGGGTTATCTTTAGACCTGGTCAGAAGGGCTTCAGAACCCCTGGGGGGTGGCTCCACTCCCTCCCCAAGACAACTGCTATAAATTCATCCTTGAACTTGTCTCTGTTAAAAAAGCATTTCTGATTTCTGAGATAGGTGGGATTTGCCCCTTAGCAACCATTTTCCCCTCCTGGACTTACAGGAAAAATCTCTGAAAGTTAAGGTTGAACAGGGTATAATCATTTATAGGCAATTGAAGTCCAAAGAGGTCTAGTTTCTTGCCCAAGGTTACAACAGTTAGTTGGGACAGAGCCTGAACCCCTACATCCTGGCTTCTAGCCTCCTTGTGCCTCCCGGGGTTTCTTGGGAAATCTGCACACTTTCCTCCTTTATTCCCCCAGCATTTATGCAGCACCTACTATGATTCAGGCTGCAGTGCATTGATAGGAAGATGGAAAGTAACAGTCTGTCTTGCGGAGGCTTTCTTCTCTGAGCTGCACCCCGGAGAGCTCCAGGTTCTACACCTTAGATCTGAGGGCCCTGTGGCTTGCAGCAGCTTTAAATGAGAAGCCTGCATGCACTTCGGCTTTAGGCTCCTCCTGGACCCGGTGGGCGGCAAGCGCTCCAGCCCCTCCCGCCTACTCTGGATCTTGTAACTGCTGTTGCCACCAAACCAATCATGCCAGAAAGTCATCATGATGATTTCAGAACTGCATTGTGATTTATGCAAAGCGCGCAGATAATTACAGCCGGGCTCACAGAACACGAGACGAACATGCTGCGAGTGTGTGCGCGCGTGTTGTGCCTTTTGCCAGGACTGGATGGTGGTGGCGGCGGCGGCGGCGGCGGCGGCGGTGGTGATGGTGGTGGTGGCGGTGGTATGTGTGTGTGTGTGCACGCGCGCGCATGTTTCTATTCATTGGACTGCTGGACACCCTGCTTGATTAGAGATTGGTGACAGCAAAAAGAAGGGGAGCATTCACATTTGATTTTAAGACAATTTGGAGCCTCGGGAGTATTTTCCACAAGTTTTGGTGCCTACGAATGAGCCAGCAGGGCGAGAATGTCGGGGAATAGGGGAAGAGGTAGTTTGGACCCTTCGAGAGCCATAGTCCTCCTACCTCCAAGCCACCCCTCCCAAAAAGCAGCTTCTAGGTCCCCTTCTTGCCACCGACCCCTAAAGCTTTCCCCCCAGAGATAGGTCCAGGTTTAGTCTTCGACACTGGCCTTCATCTTCGTCTGAGATACAGTACGGCCCTTGGATCTCGTTCTTTGTCCTTAACCAAGCGCCCCACTCTGCATCCACACGATGGTCACAGCGATGGTGGCGGCGGGGGCTGCAGCGGCGGCTGGGCAACCAAAACCGAGCCTCAGACAATAACTGTTTCTCAAACGACGCCTAGAAATTACTTCCCTTTCTGGGCGCGGAGTTCAAGTTTGTACTATTTCGCGTGCGCGGCGAGTACGCTGCCCAATTTGGCTGTCAACATGTTTGATTTCTTTTCTGGTCTCCTGAAAAATACCCTCAGATTTATGGTTTTGTCCCACGATTCCCTAATCTCGTCCCAATGCAAACACACACACACACACACACACACACACACACACACACACGAGGGCTAACTTGGGAAAGAGTCGTCCCCAGCCCCCGAGCCCCCGAGGCTGTACAGCCCTGGCGAGGACGCGGGCTCCCGCGCGTGCGGGGTGCGGAGGCCGGGGCTCCAGGCCCCGCGGAGGCCGCTGCGGAAAGTTGCAGTCACGTGCTGCGGCTGCCTGCGGGAGCGCACAGCCTGTGCCCGGGAGACGCCGGGCGGAGGAGCTGCTGCGCCCTCCGAGGGCTCGGGGGACGCAAGCACTCGCACACACAAACTCTCATCGAAAGCTCTCATCTGAAGAAAGTGGAGCTGGGGGAGGGCAGGCAGAATTTCGGAGAGCGGGTTTCAATTCTCCTCCCCCCCCTCCGCCCCCCAAAGCGCCGCGGTGGGCGGGAGAGCAGGAGGTGTGACCCCTGACCTCTAGCCGGCCCACGCCCGGAGGACAGGCCGGCAAGCTCTTGTTCGACAAGTTCAAGCTGCTGGGAGAGCTTAAATAAGAATTAATCTCTTGGTGAGTGGGAATCACCGCTCCCTAGGCGTGCGCTCTCCCAGAGCCGCACAGGGACCGAGGCGTGAGAGAGCACTGGAGTCGGGGGAAGGCAGGCGGGAGGGGTAGGGGCCTAGGGCGGAGGAAGCTCCCCCGAATCCCTGGACGTTACTCGCAAAGGGGGAGCCAGCGAAGCCTGCTGGGGTAAGTTCTGTCCTGCAGCCGCTCCAGTGCAGATAATGGAGGCAACAGTAGCTTCGCTGTGCTCCGGGTAGGCTTTGCTTTGGGAAGCGGGCGCACCCTGCCCGCGGCTGGTGCCCAAGCGGACCCCGCGAAGGCCGCAGGAACGCCGAGCCTCCAGCAGATTCCATCCCAGGCCCCAAGTCCGCACACAGCGTCCTCAACTACAACTTTCCGTAGATAGTTGCAAAATGAATAATTACTCACCTCGGACCAGATCCAAGTTTTACCCAACAGAAAGGGCACGGGACCAAGAATGAACCAACTCACATGGCCATATCCGGTGCGCACAATCACACACAAACACACAGCCACCCAGTTTCTTCCACGAATCTGTCTGGCGCTCTGGAGAGAAGGGGGAAAGCGTTTTGAGAATGCTCCATCTCCCCTCCCTTTCCCCCTTGCCATGAAATATAATAATTCATTTTTATTACAAGAGCAGCACCGTCCTCACCATCACGCACGCACAGAGCCACACTCCCATATTCACACTCTAACTCGTCAGCTCCGACAGCGCCTGCATTTTCTTTGGGAGCCGCTTGGAGGTTCATTAATATCATTAGCATTTAACCCCCTCCCTCTTCCCATCCCCTCCCTGCACATGGCTGACGTCAGACCCCGCCAGGAGTTGGGGGAAAAGCTAAGTGGGCCAGGGACGCCCTATTCCCCTCCCCGCGGCTGCCTGTCAGAGCGCTTCTGGAGATATTACAGGGGACCCAGCCCGCAGCGACAAGCACAAAGTCACGGGGTAATGAACTTCGGGGGCCCTTCGCCGCTCAGTGCGCGGCTCTCCCCGGAAACTGGGACCCGGCCGCCTGTTTTCTCGGAAGACTTCCCAGCCATCTAGTTTCCCACTCCGCTCTCTGGTTTGGGCAGCGCGGAGCCCATCTGCCTGAGACTGCGGTTGTGTTTTCCTTCTTTCCTTAAAAGAGCAGCGGTCTGTACCGATCTGGCCACACTCTGCATATGCCTAACGTAGAAGGAGAAATTGAAGACTGAGAGACAGGGATGGGGAAAGAGTGGGATTTTGTCCTTTTTGCTCCGTAGGAAGACCATTTTCGTGTCTCCGTCTGTCCTTCACTCTTCCTCTCTGGCTGTCCTCCTCCGTTCTTCCTCGATCTGCCTGTCCGTCTCTCCGTTTGTCTGTCCATGCGTGTGTCCATACCAAGCAACATTCCCAGCAGCTGCGGTTTTGCAAGAGCCGGGAAGAAACTTGAGGATGCTTAAATTCCCACTGTGGAACGAATTCTGAGCGCCCGGGGAGCAGCGCAGCGCGCAACCGACACCCACCTGTCCGGCTCCGGGAGCCTGCAGGCTGGAGGGCGGCTGGAGAGCGGCGGCGCCCGGCGGCGAGGCGGGCGCTGCAGGCCGGGACTCGGGCAGCGCCCACCAACCNCCTTTCGGGCCGCCGCGGGGCTCAGGCGCGCAGCCTGGGGTGGGCGGCAGGGGAGGCCGGGGAGGTCCCGCCCCGAGCGCTGCGGCTCTGAGCCCGGGAAAGGGACTCCGGCGGCGTGTGCGCTTTGGCCCAGCTCCTTGTAGCCCGTGAGTCGGGATGTTTCCTGGTGAGGGAAGAATTTCGTTACCTCTGGATGGCTTGATTTCCCACCCCCCTCCTTGGTTTGGTGGGGAGGTTGAGA
>NW_027532594.1:4338291-4339602 GCF_008692635.1 Crocuta crocuta
CAGCAACTCCAGGCTGCAGCAACAATAACACACTCGCTCAAAACTCCGAGCTCCAGCGCGCAAAAGCAACTCTGCGCAAAGCGGATTTGAAAGGAATGCTTTGCACCCCGTTTCTAGTTATTTCAAATAATCCTGCAAACCGGGAAGCAGAAACAATTTAAAAGTCACATTTTCCTTAATCCTAAATCCGCGTAGGTCATAACTGGGGAATTTAAAGTATGGGCGAACCGCTCTAGCAAAGAGGTGACCAAATCCCTAATCTCAAGGATTTTTCGAGCGGGAGCTCGGCAGAGGCAGGAGTGTGCGGCCTGTTCCTTGGCGCGCTTCTCTCCTTCCTCAAACTTGCTTAGCTGGTGGCTCCCGGTCAGAATGCCGAGCCGTGGCTGATCTCTAACCAACTCTAGACGCCAGAGTGAGGGGCTGTGTGTGTGTGTGTGTGTGTGTGTGCATGTGTGCATCTGCTCGCCCGATGCCTATGGAACCCGAGAATATGGAGGCCCCAGCCGGCGTTGGGCGGGCGTTGTCGCAAGGCTCGCATCTCCCCGGGGGTATTTCAGTTCCCGCCTTCCGGTGGCCCAGGACTGCCTTTTCCAGGGCCCAAGAGTGGAGGCAGCCCTCGCCCGCAGTCCCCACTTCCCAGAGATCTCCCGCCGCCCTTGCTGTCTTCGCCTATAGCATTTTTGCCGCTCGGTGCTTTCCTCAAACACTCCCTCCCCTCACACCCTCATTGCCCCAAGTCTTTCAAAGTTGGGAGAATCCAAGATACTTCTGAGAACTGATGATGAAGTCCCACTTAAGTGGGAAGCAATTCACTTTATCCGTTTGCTTTGCTTTGGGTGTTGCCGTTTTGAAAATTCAAGTAAAGTGACCATGAACAAAAAAGAGAAAAGGAGAGATGTTTAGAACTAGGGCAGAGGGAAAGAGAAGGAAACTTTGCCGCCGGCACAAATCAGAGCCGACCCTGGCGGAGGCCCGGCTAGCCTCGGGCCTACGCTGGCCCTGGACGCTCCAATCTCTGGAAGCGAGGCGGCCTGGCTTTTTGTGGCCCAGGTTCTGGTGTGTGAGGTCCTTACCCGGAGGGGCAGAAGGAAACCTTCCCCGGAGGGGCAGAAGGAAACCTTTTCTGCAGCATTCTGAGCCTCTAACGCAAAAACAGAAGCCTGCGGGCTTCTGCAGGCCTCCTGGCTACCTCGCCCTGTGACAGGCCCTCACCTTCTTCCCTAGAAGGAAGGAGCCTCGGACTCGTTCTCCCACTTGGGGTGCGGAGTCGCCGGCGTTGATGCGTGTTGGGGGGGGGGGGGGGTGGAAAGC
>NW_027532594.1:4339723-4358186 GCF_008692635.1 Crocuta crocuta
GGGTGCTTGAAAAGCGAGGCCTCGGAATAAAGGGATGGGGCAGGCGCCACGCTCGGTGCTCCGGGGACCGTACCCGCGCGCGGTGGCCTGGGGCTTAGCCGAACCGTCCGGACTCAGGAAGGAAGGAAGGCTGAGTGACACGCTGGGGAAACTTGGGAGCTTTCCAACTTCCCAAGGGCCCGAGTTCGGCCTCGGAAGCCTGAGACCCGGTGCGGGGTCGGCCACAGCTGTTGAAGTTTCTCAGGCCCGCAGGAAGGCGGCCCCCGCCCGCGGCGCCGCTGCATCCCGGCCTTCTCCAGACAGGTGGCGGCAGCCGGGCCCGAAACCTGCGGCCTTCGGGCCCCGGGCGGCGAGGAGGTCGGCGCGCAGCGGGCGAGGTCAGGACCGAGCCGGGCCTCGAGGTCTGCGGCCCCCGCCTCGCTCGGTTTCGCACAGCTGGAGGGCAGAGCGGTGTCACCCGGGAGCCCCGCCTGGGTGGTAACAAGACCCCGGCCAGTCACCCCTGCAGCCCAGACTAACTTCTTTCAACAGCCTCTGATGGTAATTACAGTAATCGAAGCTGCCATATATCTTTAGGCAATTATGACACACAAAAAGCCCCGAGGGGACCCCCTGGCGAGGGAGGCTNGCAACGGGGTCAACCAGCTTGTCTCGTGACCCCAACTCACCTTAACGTGGCTGGGTGGCGGGGTCTGAGGCGCAGACCCGCTATGCCCCGGAATTTTCGCGTCCCTCCCTCCTGTGTGCCCCTGCCGGNATGGGTTTCTCCAGAGCTGTGTGTCCCTGTCCTCTGTCCGGATGGGAAGCGGGGGAAAAGAAAGCCCACCATGCCTCTCCTGCGCGCTTATATGGCCTCATCAAAAGTACCACTGGGAAGAGGACAGCTGGGGTGACAAGATTGCTGAACCCCCAACATGGAGCCCCTCTCAGCCCGAGGGCGTGTGGTATGCTGGGAACGATGGTTGCAAAATATGGAAACCAAGCTGACTGTTTCTGGCGTCAGTGCGACGCAGCAGAGCTCGCGTCTCCGGTTGCTGGGCCGCTGTGGGTTCCCTTGGGCGCGCTGACAGGCCCAAGGAGGTGAGCGACCAGCCCCGCTGTGGCCTCGCCTGGCTCCCTCCAGCCCCTTCCTCCCCCCAGCACAACCTCTCCTCCCACCACACGGGAAAGGGGGCGCCGAGGCGGTGGTCGCCGCGCCGCGCGCCTCCCCCACCAGCCTTTGTCGCCGTCTGAATTCCCATGCTACTCTTTTTGACGGGTCACTGGTGGCTCTATAGGCAGGTGCTATGGCGGGGTTGTAATTACCCAGGCCGCGCTTGGTCGTTACCGAACCCCCACCCCCGCCCTGACCGCGGGCGCTCTCCCTAACTCCCTCCTTCCCGGCCCCCCGCAGCTCCTCCAAGGCCTTGGTCAGGAGTTCGCGCCTACCAGGACGCCTCAAATCCACGGGCAAGTTTCCACCTCTGAGATCTCAAGGGCCCTCCCCCCGCGGCGCCCTCGCCTCCTCTACGCCCCTCGCCGGGCGGTTCTGAGCCCCCTCTCTGCACCCCTGCCTGATAGCGTTCCCGAACCGGAGGGCCCCGGGAAGCAACTGTCCGGTTTCAGCGAGGCGGAGGCGTCTGGGGCCCAGACTGGAGGCCGTCGGTCGTGTAGCGACTGGAAAATTTCATGTACAGAAGTTAATTATTACTATCATTATTTTTATTATCGAAATGTTAACACTTCACTACTTTGCGGGAGGAAAGACGTCTAAGTCCCTATAAATCGCTTCAGGCTTGTTGGGCTCTTGAACCCTAGAGAAAATAGTTCCCTCCCTTCTGAATTTTGGGATACAACCCTCCCCCTCACATTCCTCCAAGGTCCATGGCCACCCCAGGCTTGAGGAGATTCCAAGGAAAGTTCTCTTAAACCAGACGACTGTCAAGGTCAATAGGGGTAGAGAGGACAGTCTAGGGAAACCAGCTACATCCTTTAAAATATCGGCCTCCCGCAGCGGTGGAAAAAACCAGCAGGAAGGGACCCACCCGGGATCTCACGTGAGGAGGTAGGTCTGGGAGAAGACGAGCCAGGGGAGTGGAGGGAGCCGGGGTGGCTGGCCCGCGCCAACCTGCTAAGGGATCGCACTCGAGTCACTCTCTCGTTTGCCCAGCCCGGTGCTAGTTACTTTGGGGGGGAAATGTTCTTTTCCTAAAAGAAGTGATTTCTCAAAAGCGATCCACTAAGCATTTTTTAAAATAGGTAAAGCGAAAGTTGGGCAATTACCACTACCCTTATTATCATTAATAATCCTAGTATTAGCATTACAATAATAATCCTAATAATAACAACCGCCCGGCAGCTCAGAGAAAACTCGATTGCCTTCCAGCTGCCATCCCCGGTTCCAGCCGTGTTTGTTTTTCTTCTTTCCCCTTTTACATTTCAAGTTTGTCTCCTCGCGCGCTAACAACTTTCTCTGTTTAATGCGAGAGCGGGGGAGGGAGGCGGCCAAACTTTCCGCGGAGCAGAAAGGCAGCGGCGGGCCGCGCTGCCGCCCCGGCCTGCTGTGCTCTTTTATTCCAAAATGGGTCTCGGCGATTAGAAGAGACCCAAATACATGTAGCGGTGCATGAATAATGCTCATTGTAGGAAACTGACACTTGCTCAAGGAAAAAAAGTTTGGCTATAAAATCACTTCATTATTTGCTTTTACCGCAGCTTCGGTGCTAATCCCTTCAGAGGTCAGATTGCTTAGCATCTCTCTCTCCCGCTCCCCTTTCCTCCCTCTCCTCCGCCCTCCTCGCCCTCTCTCCCCTTCCCCCCTTCTCCGTCTTTCCTGCGATTTCAGGCCGTATTTTAGATATCCCCTGTAAAGTGTGCGGCGACCGCAGCTCGGGGAAACACTACGGGGTCTACGCGTGCGACGGCTGCTCGGGGTTTTTCAAACGGAGTATCCGCAGGAACAGGACGTATGTCTGCAAATCTGGAAACCAGGTACCTCGGCCAGGGCTGCACCGCCCGGCTCCCGTCTGCTGCCTCCCCTTCCTTTGTTTGTGCCAAGGCCTCCTCCGAGTTTCCAAGCTGCTGGGGAGAGACCGAGCTCTGACCTCTCCCTTCCTCTCCCTTCTTCCCGCCTCAACGCTCAGCGGCCCTTCCGCGTGGGAAAGGCAGGAAGAGGTAAAGGAAGATACAGAGTTTGCAGGGGGATATCTGAATCCCGGCTCCTCCCTACACACACACACACACACACACACACACACACACACACACACAGCCATCCCACTTTTTGCAATCCTCTGACACACTTTGACACAGGGTATGGCCCACACCCAGTGGCTTTGAAGCCAACTCAGGGGACCTACGGAACCTCAGAATTTAAACCACAAAGTGCAAGCTGGAGAAAAGGCTACGTTCTGTTGCCTGCACCCCAACGCCATTCCTAGCAGCACCCAAGCTCCGTGCCCTGACCGCTGCCTGCCATGGCAGAAGTAAAAGCCACAAGGCATCCCAATCAAGGTTGCCACCCAAGGTGAGCATGGTCATTTGGAGCACAGAGGGCTTGCCCTGTGAAGGGCTGGCTGTGTCCTTTCAACTTCCGCAGTAGCAGGACCGCTCTGGTAGTGGTCAGTGGGGCTTCAGCCCCCATGTGACTTTAGCTGGGGCTGATGGGGAAAGGGTATAGTGAGCAGGAAGAGAAGGCTCTCAAGGAAGAGGTAAGTGGGATCCTCTCCAAGGCTCCCATTATCTCCTGTTTCTCTCCTTAGAAGATGTGCCTGGTTGGTTGTGTGTTGGTCTTGAGCAAGCAGAACTCTCTCAGAGAGACAAGGGGGTTAAAGCATGGGCTGAGAGTGAGCCAAAGCTTCCAGAAAGAGCAAGTTGGATCCCCTGACTTAGTTTCCAGCTCAGTAATAGGCTCATTTCAAGGAGATCAGCCTTTTGGCCCCACACTTTGCCTTCTCCTCAGCCAGGCACACAGACCCTCACCACAGAGCCACCACCTTGACTCCCAAGAAGATCCTGGAGAGAGTATTAGTCAGAAGTCATCCTTTGGTAACCAAAATGCTAAAACATCTTCACTAATTAATATTTATATATGTATATACATACACAAATATTGTCTGGTGCTAGTGAATTATTCTATTTCTAAAGCTATGTCTGCTTATAGCAATTTCCAATAGATTTGGATTATCAACAAGAACATGATGATATTTACATTTGGATAAGTCATTTTGAACTCCAGCCCTGTTACCTGCTTAATTGGGTACACAGCTCTGTATCAGTTTCTAGCTCACCATATGGACACATCACATTACACACATGCAGGGCTGTATCCCTGTAGCCTCACAGGAATATGGGATCACTGTGGGTCATCAGATTTGAGCAGGCTTCTACTTAAATTACCTTTTAATTTTATGCAATGCACAGAATTGGGGAATCAAAATCTCAGATGCTATGCTTGATATTTTCAAAGGGGTTGGCTATCAATGGAAACATATTGATGTCAGTCCAAGTCCTTGTAAAGGACTGATAATAGACTCATCAGGCTTGGTGTCCTCTCCTTGCAGAGAGAATAAATGGGCTGAGCTCAAGCACTCATCTTTCTCTCAAGCTTCAGATATTTATATACATATGATCTGATTTGAAGACACTCTTAAGAACAAATGAAGCTTCCATTTTGCACTAGCTTGTTTATCAGAATACTAGAAAGATTACATTTGAGGATAGATATATGACTTCATTTAATAACAAATTCTCTAAACCTCTTTACATTGAGCTATTACACTGGCCAGCAAAGATGACCTAAAGAATTAACTTAGAAAGCAAAGATTATTTCCTTTATCTCTTTTATTCTAAGATTAGGTAAATAATACTCCAATTTATTGTCAACAGTAATGAAAACATATAGAAATTATTATGAACCCCCCCTGCCCCGCCTTTGTTTTAAATACCTCAACATATTTTAAATCAGAAGGGTGGGATCTCATAAAAAGTATATTCAAGTGTGTTATTTTTTTCCTAAGGGCTATTTCAGAAAGTGTGCATATTCCAAATTCAGAGTATATGATTTTTTAAGGTTATGAAGCAAAATAAAAATGTTTTTATTATATTCTCTTTCTTCCCACTGCACATGTAACAGTAGCAAGTCATATAAACACAGGAGAGCACCAAACTTATTCTGTATTTTTGGTGCACAAAATGCATATGTAGCTGTGACTCTTTATGTATCTATGTATATGTTCCCTCAATAATAACACCTAACACTGAATGAACACAGAAGTTCCATCAGAAACTTTCTCTGTAAATTTCCTCTTCCAATATTTTTCCAGAAAATTTCATTACTTAAAACGTTTATTTTCTCGAGCATCTCAAATAAATATTTGTAAGTCAGCAATCAGCTCTTTTTTCCCAGTTATCATGCCAACTTTCTCAGTCCATATTATCGTTTTGTCGGACAGCCCATCACATTATCTTCCTGGTCATATTTCCATAGTGGGCATTTCTAGAATTTGCCCAGGCTTTGGACTCTTCTTTTTCCATCCTCACCTCTGTATGTCTTGCCTTGCTAATCACTCTGGCTTCTGCCTCACCTTCCCTGAATGGCTATGTTTCCATGAATCTGGGCTGAGGCTAGTCTGTAAGACAAGTTTCACATGCTGGTTATAAGGATGGCCTCAGGTACAAAGGCAAGAGTAAGGAAACTGGATAGTGAAGAATAAATGGGAGACATCTATCTGACCGAAAGTGACAGAAAGAGGTAGACTCCAGACCTGATGGCGGAGAGAATGCTTGGCAGGAAGAGGGGCGTGGCGGCGATCCCGACAGGCAAGCCGGCTCCGGCCCAGCTCTGGCGCCTCCTCCTCTGGGGCCAGGTCGCTGTCTTCGGTACTGAAAGTCTCGCCCCTACTCCACTACCTCCGCGCCTGGAGGAAGTCGCTCCTTCCAGCAAGGCAGAGTCAGGCAACAAGGCGCTTGGACCCTTCACTTGCTTGGCGAAGGACTTTTCCTCCTTCTCCACTTTCGTAGGGTCAGGGGATGTTCCTTTTGAACATAGCCCCTGGAAGTAGCCCTGAAGTAGCCCCCGGAATCCCAGCCCTCCGTCTGCCTGGCTCTGCTCGTGCCCAAGGCCTTTGAGGCTGGCGGACCAGGCCTTTGAGGCTGGCGGACCCAGGCTTGCAGCTCCTAAGTCCGTGGCGGAGTCCGTCCCCGCCTCCACGTTTCTCTCCACCAGGCGCCGGCTTCGCGTCTCCAGTCTCAAGGCCCTGGGGGTCGCTGACTGCCTGCGCTCTGTTCCAGGGAGGCTGCCCGGTGGACAAGACGCACAGAAACCAGTGTAGGGCGTGTCGGCTGAAGAAGTGTTTGGAAGTCAACATGAACAAAGATGGTAATCAGTACAGCTTTTTATTTCTCTAATGTTGGTTGACTAGTAAGTAAATTATATGTAAACAGAAAATGCATGGCACTCCAATGCATGTAAGTAATCTCCCCAGCACATCTTCCCAGATGCTGGGAATTGGCCTTGGACTTTCAGTCATATCCTTCCGTCTCTCTGCATGAGCCTCCTACCCCCCCACCCTATTGAACTCTCAAAGTATGGCCCATGGCCACGTTGGAAACTTGTGCCCTACAACCACCCCCATGGAGCTAGCGCTCCCGGTGGCCCCAGTCCGATGGGCACACACACGTGGTATTTCCTGCTTCACATCCTAATATCTCTTCTCACCTCTCCTTGCAGTTCCTTTGTGACCACCTCTAAGCCTGTTAGTCTCCCTCAGGATCTCGCAGTCTGGAGAGTCTTCCAGGGTGGAGATCATGGGGACTAGGGAACTGTGTTGGAGGAGGGAGGGCAGAAACACAAGCACGGGGAATTTCAAGCCCTTGTTTGCTAATTAATTAAGATTCCAAAATCAGGACAGCCACTGTGGCGATCTGGGTTTTTTCTGGGCCTTCTGTTTGTTTTACAAAAAGGGACTGGAGAGGCAGGGTGTCACCTGTGGGTGCCTCTGACACCCAACTCCCAGAAGGCTCTCAAACAAACGCAGCAAGAACTAGGGAGTCAGATGCTTCTTGTGCAGAGCTCAGTCCAAGTGCGTGCCCGGTGTTGGCCTGGCGAGGGCGCCCCAGGCCTGGCCGGGGGCTGGGTCCTGGTCAAAAGGGAGGAATGGGGCCTCAAGACAGGATCCTCAGAGGACTTTGCCTTGGCGATGGGCCGGGCTGGGTGGCAGCTCCAGGAGGCACAGCGCCCACTGGGGAGTGATCCTTCCTCCACAACGCAGGAAGCAGGAGGGAGCGTCCAACCTGTTGAACTTGTGTATTGACAAGTTGTCAAGCTCTGCGAGCGGAAGATTGCCCTGAATTAATTTGTTTGTTTAAACTGTTGGCGGTAATTGTCACATCTCCCCTGCCTTCCTCCAGCACACTCCAAGACAGGCGCTCCCTCGTTCCATCCCACAATGTGTTCCAGGCTCGGGTCCTTTTCTCCTGAGGCCCTCAGAGGCCAAACGCCATTTCCGCGGGGGTGGAGGTGGGGGAGTGGGAAAAGTGTGCAGGGATGCTGTGCCTGCCTGGGCGCAATGCTCCGTCTCCCCTTTGTCTCATACAAGGGTATCTAAGTACTCCCGCTCAGAGGGTTTCTGGTTTCGCTGCGACCACCCTGGGTGGAAAAGAGCCCTGAGCCCACCTAGTCTTGCTTGAGGCGTGGCCATTATCAGGACACTTGGGGCCCAGCTCCTCTTCTCAGCCTTATCTCTCTGCCTCCAGTGTAAGAGTTAGACGACCTCAGAGCGTCCTCCGAGTGCACATTCCCTCTCCCTCCCTCTCTTCACCTCTTTAGTGACCTTGCCTGCCTGGATGGGGCATTCGGCTAAGTGTTGTCGAGTCTTTGATCGGGTGCATTTGTCCATCTGTCTGTCTCTGCAGCGGTGCAGCACGAGCGGGGGCCTCGGACATCCACCATTCGCAAGCAGGTGGCTCTCTACTTCCGTGGACATAAGGAAGAGAACGGGGCGGCGGCGCACTTCCCCTCGGCAGCGCTGCCCGCACCAGCCTTCTTCACCGCAGTCACGCAGCTGGAGCCGCATGGCTTGGAGCTGGCCGCCGTGTCCGCCACCCCGGAGCGGCAGACTCTCGTGAGTCTGGCTCAGCCCACGCCCAAGGTCCGTGTCCCTGCTGTACTCAAGGAGTCTGGTGCTTAGTGGAGGGAGGAGAGGGGCGAATCCATTTCTTCTGAGCAGGGATGGGTTCAAGCTAAAGACCCACCTGGTCACGGTGCTGGGTCAGGCTCTGCGGGAGCTGTAGACCCCTTGCTCTCCCCTGTTCAGCCAGTGGTGCTCAAATTTTAGTGTGTGGTAAAGTCACTCTCTGAGATGGCTACAAATGTACACTCCCTGGCCCATTCCCCATTGAGTCCCTTTCTCCATGGAGGATGTACAAAAATGCCCTGGTGTGGAGCCGTGGCTGAACAACCTAGGTATTTCTGGAGACCAGAAGAACACTTCTGGTTTTAGCAAAAAAGAGTTGGCTACAGCTGGTAGAAAAGAGTCCCTGAGTTGAAGATCTCAGGGATCGGTTTCTTTGGGGAAAGCTGGGGGTCCCTAATGCAACAACAGCGTGTGGAGCTCACCCTGTTAGGAGAGTCTGAGGAATCTGGCTTTATTTTCTACTCTCCCTTCACTCTCTTCAGACACGCATGTATTTACACCACGATCGATCGAGTCTCTACTTAGCAGGGCCACAGCCTGAACCACTTCAAAAGGCTGCCACCTAGGGACTACCTTCCAGGCTTCCAGCTGGTACCTACCCAAGGCACCCACTCGAGGCCGCGAAGGGGAGGGCCAGCTGCAGCCCCACGCTGCAGGGAAGCCAAACACCTGGGCACCCGCACAAGCACAATATTTAATATTGCTTTCTTACCCTTGATGTGTATAATAAGCTTGGGAAAGTAGTGTTATGAATATGTTGTCAGTTATGAATGGGAATGCTCTGTGAATGATTAAGATGTCTAATTGAAATATTTCCATAATATACTAATCCTTTCTAAAAATACTCATATGCATATTTGTGTTGGGATGCCTATTAATTTATACTTTTTTCACATCTATTTTTATTGACACAAATGCAAGCAGCTCTTGTCTAAATTGGGAGACAGGCCCGGCACTTTGCTCAGCCTGAGGAAAATTTGCTACAGCGGATAGAAAAGCCAGATGCCCCTCTGGAAGGAACGGGCCCCCAAAGACTGGAAATGGGCCTGTCCTAGTGGTTATTATTTCTCAAAGTCTATAGATATAGATGTTTGGGTGTTTTTTTTTTTTTTTTTTAATCTACCAATGGCAACTGCATGTTTCAGCAGAACACCGAATTCCTGTCTCCTTCCCTGTTCTAATTAGAAAATTAGAAGGTTGGCTCTTCTTGCAAAGCTGTGGTTTCCTCACTCCCTGGTGTTTCTCTTTCTTCCCTGCTCAGTACCCCCATGAAGTGAATGGGACCCCAATGTATCTGTATGAAGTGGCCACAGAGTCAGTGTGTGAATCAGCTGCCAGGCTTCTGTTTATGAGCATCAAGTGGGCTAAGAGTGTACCAGCTTTCTCCACGCTATCTTTGCAAGACCAGGTATGACCAAGAGGGTACTGAGCTCTCTGGGGAGGGGGTTGGGAAAAAAACAACGTAGTCAGCCTTATGAAACTGGAGGTTATCTGGATAAATCACGAAGGCCAAGCGTCCTTTCTTAACAGCAACGGGGAAACGGTTTTTCCTAGCTTCCTACTGTGGGTTCAAAATATCTAGCTATGGAACCCTTTCTAAGAAATGTAATTATGTTATTTCAGACATGTTAGATTTGGGCTATGAAAAACAAATATAGAAGATCATTATCTTTCTCTCTCTTTTTGTTAAATTGAATCACACATTTAAAAAATTTTAGTGATATTTAAAATTGCTAATAAAACAATGTTTCTTAAGAACATTGGACCTGAGAGAAATAGATGATGAGAGTATTCCCCTGTAATATTTTCAGATCTAGTCTTAATATTTTATGTCTAGAGCTTTATATTTTCCATTGTGATACCCACAGCCTTGACCACTAATCTATCAGCATGTACGGCTAAAGGGTCCATTGCATACCTCCTGTAGGCTAGGATCTCCCTTGATTCTTCAAGTACTTTTAGAGATTTTGTAAACAAATGGGCATTGTGCATAATTCTGTAGTTGTAAATGACATTCAGAGGGGGAAAAAAGTGTGTGCTGCTAAAAATTACATCATACCAAAAGCCAGAAATTTTGTTGTTAGGAATATCAGGAGTAGCTTCTGCTGGAATTTTTCTAATCTTGAGGGGAAGAAAGAAAATGAAGTGTTCATAACCATTGGGTGGTTACCCAGACACTCATGGAAATTAATGACAAACTTCCCAAAAGGCTAATAAGTAATTTTAAAAGCAAATGGTTTATGTATTTAATTCATTTTATACCTAGTTAAAGCATGATAGTGCCCTTTAATATGAAGCATGCTTCCTACAGAGAGACCTAGCAATGTCCTCAAAACATTTAATCTTCTAGTATGGGGTGTTCTTGTTTTCCTGGACTCTCAGACATGGCCAGAATTAGATATTGTTTACCTTGCATTTTTGAAGTATTATTTTCTGTACTTAATGCAATAAAACTGAAAATAAAGCATTTTCAAAATTAAACCTTTGGTCTTATTGTGATTTTGGTTACAAGCCTTCACAATTCAGCTCATAGCTCCCAAAAGGAAATCCCTTCACATAAATCATCCAGAATTGGCTGGTTTTTGAGAGATTTTTCAAAAACAGATTTTTTCCCCCAAAATGGTTAGGTTCTATCTTTGACCAGGTTTACTGGATGACTCTAACCACTTGCTGTGTGTGTGTGTGGTGTGTGTGTGCTTGCACGTGTGTGCGCACCCATGCGCACTGCCAATTGTTTCTCAAAACAGGTATTTGTATACTCTTTAATACAAACAAAATTTACTTACTGTCTGCCACTTAGCCCTTTAGTGGAAACCCTTCAACAACCAGCAAACTGCAGTGAAGTGGAATCCAGTATATTAATTTGGAAAAGGAGCGAGATTTTTATTTTAAATATTCAGTAGCACATTTTCTTAGAATGAAAATGACAAGCACCTTGATGCTGTCCACTTATGAGTCTCAGAAAAATCAGGCAGTGAGATGAGGTAAACTCAGCAAAACCCGATTAACATAATTACACCCTGATTTCCCTGCATGCCTCTTGGGAATTAGTGATCTCTTCTCACTCCCAGCCCAGCCCCCCAACGCTCTAGGGAGATGGGGGCCCAGATCTGCACGCTTAGTCTGTAATCCTCAACCCTGATAATATCAGCATTTTATATGAAGGGGGTCACCTGCTGAGCTGCTGGTGGCATTTCACTGAGCCTGGGTCTCTGGAGAAGTTTCTAGGTGGTCAGGAATGAATGGAAGCAAGGACAAGAAGGGTAAATCCTTTTCCAAAGGAAGCAAAGTTTGGAGAATTGGAATGGCTGACTCTCAGATGCATGTGCTTATCTATAGGCACCTTTTCAAAAAGGAAAGTATGTAAAATAAAAGAAAGCTAGAATATTCAGGGGGAAAATGACCAAGACAGGCATTTAAAACACTTTTTAAAATAATGGAAATTTACATATTGAAATTGTTTATAAATTTATAAATTACACACTATATTATATTATACATCTATTGTATGACAGCTGATGCTTTTGGAAGATGCTTGGAGAGAACTGTTTGTTCTAGGAATAGCACAATGGGCCATTCCGGTTGATGCTAACACTCTACTGGCTGTATCTGGTAAGAATTGCACAATTTAATGACTTTGTTGTAGAAATTACCATAAAAATACATTACTGAAAAAAGAACAACATGTAAAGAATAACAAATTCCTGCTGAACAATAGAGTATACCTGTCATTTATAAATCTATATTTAAATGCAAATAATGTTGTTTTGTTGTATTCATGACTGCTTGCATTGTTATTTAAATGCAAATTACTGTGTTTGTTATCATCCAAGAGAAGATTTTATATTAACTTTCATACAATATAGCCAGTTTACACGGAATCAGATATCTTAGAGTGACAATTGAATAGATATTGATATGCAGAATTCTGTCAAAAATCAATATTAAATCATGAAAATGCCTTCATATTAGAGCAGTTATTCCATATTTCTATTCTAGGCATGAATGGTGACAACACAGATTCCCAGAAGCTGAACAAGATCATATCTGAAATACAAGCTTTACAAGAGGTGGTGGCTCGGTTTAGACAACTCCGGTTAGATGCTACCGAATTTGCCTGTCTAAAATGCATCGTCACTTTCAAAGCTGGTAGGCCGATGCAACCCCCTGTGTCTTCTCCTTCCCCAGTTTTGCCACCTCACTAATTCAGCCACCTCAAAGTCCAGACTGATCATTGCAAAAAGAGGTGATGGTTTTTAAGGGGGCTGATACTCTTAGGCTGGCCCCACTTTCAATAGTGGGGACCCTGCTGTTCTGCTGGCCATCTATTTCCAGAGAGCTGCTTTCCCATCTGCGTTTCCTCTGCCACTTATCACAGTTTCCTGGTCTTCATTTCTAGTTCCTACACATAGTGGTTCTGAACTGAGAAGTTTCCGGAATGCTGCCGCCATCGCAGCCCTTCAAGACGAGGCTCAGCTAACCCTCAACAGCTACATCCATACCAGGTGACTCTTGTTTGCCTTGAATGTGCACTTAAGAAAATTGCTTCCAATGTGAATGTGTGAGCAGGCGGTAATAAGCCAGTTCAGACCCTGTGACTCATCATCCTGTTGCCAGCCAGCTAATTTAGCTAGAATCTGTGTCCTTACCTATTGCGCAGGATGGGTGAGAGGAGCAGATAAGATTAGATTATCCAAGTGAAAGCATTGCCAGACTCCTTCTGGCTGTCCTGCCTGAACAAGTTGATCCACCAAAACATTGGAACACATTGGTGTGAATGGACCCTGATAAGGCAAAGGTCAAAAATGAAGGTCAAAGTGGTATATTAGTTGACATATTAGAGAGTGGTCACATCATCCTTGAGAGGCTATCTTTAACCCCATCATGATTGCTGTTTGGCTTTGGTGACTGGTATCCATTGAGTTCTTTTGAGTCATAGCAACTTCTGGCCAAGCAGGGCCCACTGGCAGAGAATCTTCTTGGCTAGTCGTTGGAACTCTCAGTCACTGGGGCTCCAGCAGTGCTCCTCCTGGCACCAATGGACAAGTCCATCAAGAATTATAGACTTTCTGGGGCACCTGGGTGGCTTAGTCNAGTTCTTTTGAGTCATAGCAACTTCTGGCCAAGCAGGGCCCACTGGCAGAGAATCTTCTTGGCTAGTCGTTGGAACTCTCAGTCACTGGGGCTCCAGCAGTGCTCCTCCTGGCACCAATGGACAAGTCCATCAAGAATTATAGACTTTCTGGGGCACCTGGGTGGCTTAGTTGGTTAAGCGTCTGACTTTCACTTAGGTCATGATCTCGCGGTTCGTGGGTTCGAGCCCCGCGTCGGGCTCTGTGCTGACTGCCAGCTCAGAGTCTGGAGCCTNGCTGAACAAGATCATATCTGAAATACAAGCTTTACAAGAGGTGGTGGCTCGGTTTAGACAACTCCGGTTAGATGCTACCGAATTTGCCTGTCTAAAATGCATCGTCACTTTCAAAGCTGGTAGGCCGATGCAACCCCCTGTGTCTTCTCCTTCCCCAGTTTTGCCACCTCACTAATTCAGCCACCTCAAAGTCCAGACTGATCATTGCAAAAAGAGGTGATGGTTTTTAAGGGGGCTGATACTCTTAGGCTGGCCCCACTTTCAATAGTGGGGACCCTGCTGTTCTGCTGGCCATCTATTTCCAGAGAGCTGCTTTCCCATCTGCGTTTCCTCTGCCACTTATCACAGTTTCCTGGTCTTCATTTCTAGTTCCTACACATAGTGGTTCTGAACTGAGAAGTTTCCGGAATGCTGCCGCCATCGCAGCCCTTCAAGACGAGGCTCAGCTAACCCTCAACAGCTACATCCATACCAGGTGACTCTTGTTTGCCTTGAATGTGCACTTAAGAAAATTGCTTCCAATGTGAATGTGTGAGCAGGCGGTAATAAGCCAGTTCAGACCCTGTGACTCATCATCCTGTTGCCAGCCAGCTAATTTAGCTAGAATCTGTGTCCTTACCTATTGCGCAGGATGGGTGAGAGGAGCAGATAAGATTAGATTATCCAAGTGAAAGCATTGCCAGACTCCTTCTGGCTGTCCTGCCTGAACAAGTTGATCCACCAAAACATTGGAACACATTGGTGTGAATGGACCCTGATAAGGCAAAGGTCAAAAATGAAGGTCAAAGTGGTATATTAGTTGACATATTAGAGAGTGGTCACATCATCCTTGAGAGGCTATCTTTAACCCCATCATGATTGCTGTTTGGCTTTGGTGACTGGTATCCATTGAGTTCTTTTGAGTCATAGCAACTTCTGGCCAAGCAGGGCCCACTGGCAGAGAATCTTCTTGGCTAGTCGTTGGAACTCTCAGTCACTGGGGCTCCAGCAGTGCTCCTCCTGGCACCAATGGACAAGTCCATCAAGAATTATAGACTTTCTGGGGCACCTGGGTGGCTTAGTCGGTTAAGCGTCTGACTTTCACTTAGGTCATGATCTCGCGGTTCGTGGGTTCGAGCCCCGCGTCGGGCTCTGTGCTGACTGCCAGCTCAGAGCCTGGAGCCTGTTTCAGTCTGTGACTCCCTCTCTCTCTGACCCTCCCCTGCTCACGCTGTGTCTCTCTCTCTCTCTCTCTCCTAGAAATAAATAAAAAAACATTAAAAAAAAAAGAATTATAGACTTTCAGATTCCATTTTAAGATGGAAAAAAAGCAAAGCTTTTAAAGAGTAGTGGGACCCTGCTAGCTTCCTAAGTTAGGACTGTGGTAGATCTGAGGTTAGAACAGAATTACTATTGTTGCTTATTCTTTGATTGACCTTGAAAGGAACCCCATGCAAACCTGTCTCGATCATCTCAAAATCACCCGCAGACACTGTGCAAGGAGTAACTACATTGAGAGGGTAGAGGCAGTTAATGCCTCCCTCACCTAAGGGGTCAGCGAAATCCCAAGTCAGCTGTATTCACTGGGGGTGATACCACTTCTACTATGAGCTGCTTTTTTCTATTATAAATCCTCTTTTGAAAACTAATGAATAAAACTGTTCCCTGTCCATGGAATGTCAATGAAACTGTGTTGAGTGATAGTGCATATGTATATGTCTTTCATTAAAGTACCATGGTTTTAAACGTTTAAATCCATGTTAAAGTTCAGAATGTATAGTAAGCACTTAATATTTGCTCAAAATTATAAAATGGAACAGTACGTAATTTGGGCACTTCCCCCACTTCCCCACTGAAAATGAACTTGTATATCATAACTGACCTCTGACATCTATAGTCATTGAGGTATAAAGAACAGTGCACTGAAAAGAATATGATATCCACTTACTGTTTCAGTCAAGCATTTGCTGAGTACTCTGCTACGTGAGGGGCTCCTGGTGAGCATTGTGGGACGCTAGAAAGAAAAAGACACTTTCCCTTACCATTGCATGAAGTAGGCAGAAGTGATCATTCAATTTAGAATAGAGAAGAGAGAAAAAGCAAAGTGTGGAGTGGGAGAGATGAATTCTAGGTGGTGAGAAAAGTCTGGAAAGGCTGGATGATGGAGGAGAAGACATGTGAGCTGGTCCTTGAATGGCAGGACTTCAGCAGGAGAGAAGGGCTGCAAGGAAAGCCAGCAGAGCGACTAATAGAGGTGCTGTGGGAGGTGCCAGCATGGAGGAAGGGGAGTCTGAGAGGGTCTGGCATACCAGAAACTTCTCCTAGGGTGACCTGAGAGAGCTAAACCACAAATTAACAAAATTCTGTTTTAGGAAAATGGCAAGTATATTACTTCTACCCCAGCCTGAAAACAAGGAAATTATTCATTGAAGGAACACATTTGCTTTGACATTGAATTTTGTTTATTAAACGTTTGTTTGTTTATTTATTTATTTTGAGAGTGGGGAGAGACAGAGAGAGAGGGTGAGAGAGAGAATCCCAAGCAGGCTCTGTGCTGTCAGTGCAGAGCCCAACATGGGGCTTGATCTCATGAACCATGAGATCATGCCCTGAGCTGAAATCGATTGAGCCACCCAAGTGCCCCTATATTCTAAAAGATAGTACGTTGAATAGTCAGACTCTCTCTCACTGTCTCAGTCTGTCTGTCTCTCTCTCATGTGCACACACACACACATTATTATTGTTTCTAGGTAATACAGTACTCGACATAGAACAGACAATTAATTCTTGTTGACTAACCAGTCCCTTCCTAACTAGGAAATGAAAGGAGTGGGTGAGTAGGTGAGAGGATAATCTACTTGCAGAAAATCAGGAGTTAATGGTCTATGGATTCCCCAAAATCGATCCTTTCTGAAAGTTACTATTTCCCACAGTGGTTCTTCACTGTGGGAAACGTCCAGCACGTTGGGTGAGTGCTTCACACATGGCAGAGGCTGGTCCAGGCAGCCCCTGCTTCTTACCCCCTGCAGAGTCCTTGCTGCTCAGCCTGACCCTCTCAAGGGAAACAGAGCTGTTGAAGAGAGTAAATGACCAAGGGGGAAGGGAGATGTGGATCCTGGGGATTACTTTCCAGGAGACATGGAAGATACTTTGAGCAAGGAGAGCAAGTGATAGGGTGAGGGTGTTTTTAAAAATGTAGCTAAGCTCCACCATTTCCATACTTCATTATTAAATGTGGTCTGGTCGTCCTTGTCCCTGGGTGATTATGAAGGTGGGCATTGAAAGGGCCAAACGGGGTCCTCAGAGGCTCAGAAAGAATGATCAGCCTCATGTCAGGTGGAAGAGAGCGAGCTCAAAGCTAACAGACAACCATGACAATTTCTTCCCTGGATTCTATTTGCCCAGTGGAGTGATCAGTCAGTTAAACGCAGTGTTCAGCCACCTAGCTCCTATAAAGGAATTTTGATATCTGTCAGTTTCTAGCACCTTGTGGCCAGAGGTTAGGCCCAGCTAGTTACACACAGGTGTCCCTGGAGCTCAGTCTTCCAAGAGGTGTGTTGTCGTGGAGGGAGGTCTCCCTGTAGAGTATATGGGTACCTGATTCCAAACAATTGACTGAGAAGCAAAAGGGCTGCTGTGAGGAAGTGGCTTATAGGCATCTAAAGGCAGCAGAAAATCGAACTTGCACATCTGAGCACAGACGCATGTTGGGACATCAAGAGAGGAAATTGTTAAGCAATTTCTCACATCTTTAATTATATGCCAATTTCATTGACATGAAAGTTGGGTGGCACTGCCACCCAACAGAACTTAGTCTTTAATTTGCAGTGTAATAAGGATGGAATTATTCCTGAGAGTGACTAAGTATAATGCCTGAATAATAATTTGGAGAATTGCTTTGAGAAGGAATCCATTTTATATGAGGGAGACTAGCCTGATGAGAGAGCCTTGGGGATCAGAAAATGTGGATGTTATCGCTACTTTTATCAGGAAAACCATGGGTATTTTCTATGCTGGCAACCTTTAGTATATTATTTGACTTAAACCTAGTACCATATTTCTTTAAAATTTTTAAAAATGTTTATTTTTGAGAGAGAGACAGAGTGCGAGTGGGGGAAGGAGAGAGAGAGAGGGAGACACAGAATCTGAAGCAGGCTCCAGGCTCTGAGCTGTCAGCATAGAGCCCAACATGGGGCTCGAACTCAAGAATGGTGAGATAATGACCTGAGCTGAAGTCAGACGCTTAACCGACTGAGCCACCCAGGTGCTCCAGTACCTATTTCTTAAAATTACTTTTTCTCCAAACAAAATGCAACCCCTTTGCTAACATAAAGATAGTGATTTTGTCAGCATCAAGTTCTTCGTGCCTTGAGTATTCAACCCACACAACAGGGCCAGTAGCACCTGCCTAGGTCTCTGTTGCTGGGAGAGTGTGGTATTAAAGAGGCCCAGACAGGCAATTATGCTGAAGACGGTGTGCGTTCACGTATGAGATACGAGTTCCCATGAGTCCTTGCTCTTACCTTGCTGTCATGGCTTCTCCTCTTCCAGATATCCCACTCAACCCTGTCGCTTTGGAAAACTCCTGTTGCTTTTGCCAGCTTTACGTTCTATTAGTCCGTCAACCATAGAAGAGGTGTTTTTCAAAAAAACCATCGGCAACGTGCCAATTACAAGACTGCTTTCAGATATGTACAAATCCAGTGACATCTAAGCCCTGAGTCCCCACTTTTCAGGATGGGGCAGTATTTGATGAACTTCTACCCACGGAGAACAAGCCTCAACTAACAAACCCTTCAGGAAGCATAAACCTGGGAATGTGTAGCCTTCAGGAAAAAAAAATGCCAATTGACACAAAACCGTTCCAGTGGCTTTGACCTACTGCCTCGCCCAGGGTAGGGCAGCCGGGAAAGAAAGGGGGGGTGTCACAGGACCACCCAAG
>NW_027532594.1:4358291-4397892 GCF_008692635.1 Crocuta crocuta
CTGGGAGGGGGGCCGGTGGGGGGGGGGGGCTGCCACAGGCCATGCCATTCTTCTTACCTGGAAGATCGGGCTGAACTCTCAAAATCGAAAATATCAGTAGAAGTTTCTTTTCCTTTTTAGCAGATAAAGTTGGGTAACCAAATATAGTTCTGTATATAACATCATACAGCAGCCTTTGGAACTATTTCATGTTGGAGAAATTGTTTTAAAAATAATGGTTAGGTTTTAAATCAAAAGTTTTATCAAAAATTTTTCTTCTATCGTAATACATCATGAAGTGGCCTTCAGGACTGAGTTAGTGAATGAAAGGTAGCTTACGCCATGAGACTTGCTTTTCTCTATCTTTTTTCTTTCTTTTCTCTTTCTTTTGTTCTTCTCCTTCTCCTTCCCCTCCTTCCCCTCCTTCTCTTTGATACCATAGGCCAGGCAACCTTGTCAAAGAAATTGGTGGACAAAATGAGATTCTCACCAAGACTTCAGGTTGGATAACATCTCAAAAATAGAAGAGCTTTACTAAAAGAATGCAAATTGAGGGAGGATGAATAAAAACAGCCAAACCAAATAAAGTGGAGATGGATGATGAGGCAGATTGCTGTCCTGCTAACAAAGTGCTGAGACCAAAGGCAATGGGGGTCCAAACTCGTGTTTCAGCGAGTCACACCAGACAGAGAGTAAATGAACAGAGACATGATGCCAGAAGGAACCACAAGGAGATGAAGGCTAAAAGGTTTCTTGATTGGTCCATTGCTAACAGCCTGAGACTCTTCAATGCCTTTCAGAAAACCGGTTTCTAGTAAAGCCTTGAATGCACGCATGCACACACACACACACACACACACACACACACACCGTCCTACACTATAAGCTGCTCCTTTGGTATGAATCTATACTTATGGAAATGTAGGAACAAACATTTGAAAATAGCTGCTGTACTTTTCACATTTTGATTTATTAGGTACTAGCACTGAAGAAAAATATTCAGCACTTGGACTATCATAGGATGAGTAAAACTTCTCTTGTACAAAGTGAATTAACTGATTTGTGAAGTTAAAAGGTTGTACTCATTGTATTTACAAAGAATAAAAATATATTGGATTTAAAGGAACTCTACCTGATTTCTTAGCCTCCCTCCCCGGCTGGTTCTCACCCACCAGAGAGAAGGTGGCGGCAGCAGCTGGTGTAAAAACTGAAGCTCAGAGCACTCCAGCCTGAAGAACCGAACCACAAAGGCAATTTCCTTTTTACAGTGAATCCCATTTGTAAAATGATGAATAAAGAAATAAAACATAAGATTCTGTTCTCTGCAGCTCTCAAATGTAATTGCATCTGTTAGCAAAATTGCTGTGTGAAGAAGAAAGAGGCCGATTAACAGAGTCTTCATTCAGTCGCTCCTCTCTCTTGCCAACATTTCAGTCCTGACCAGGATCTTGAAATCATTTAGTGATCAAAAAGATATAAAGTGTGAAGATCTATATTGGTGAGTAAGATGTGGAAGGGGCAGTAGAAAGTGTGTTCAGATGTTCCCGGCACATCTCAGGGCAGTGGCTGTACCACCAGAGGCCAGTGGTGGAAATCCCAGGTGCCCAAGGCCATGGCCACTTTGGGCTCCTCCTGGGCAGTAGCTCCAGCAACAGTCTGGAGCAGAGGTACTAGCAACTCTTGGCTAAATCGACCTTACAGATCGCACGTGTGGAAGTTCAGTCAGCCATGCACTCCTCTACTGAGTCCACGGAGAGGAGAAGTTGTATTACAGAAAAGCAAGGTACCCAAAGATGTGTGTAGGAATGTTCCTTGCAACACTGTTCATGTTCGACAACTAAAACATTCACCAACAGAGAATAGGTACGTTGTGGTGCATACAGTATTACCCTAGTTAAAGTGAATAGACTGGAGCCAATGTATTGGACATGGGTACATGTTGTGAAATATAGTGTGGGGATGGGTGGGGAGTGAATCATAAAGGATGTATACAGCTGAGTGTTTATGTAAAGTTTTACAAGCCACAGAACAATACCAGGTTATGTTTAGACGTATATAAATATATCACAAACACCAGTGGGATACATACTAACTGCACAATAGTGATTGCCTTTGGGAATGTATGGAATTCGTGAAAGGTATCTGAAAGATTCAAAAATGTTTCTGAAATGGCTTATTTTATAAGACAAAAGAGAATCAGAAACAAATATGAGATCAATAACAAGATTTGGTAAAGCTGAGCAATGGCTCCAAGGCTATCCATCCATGGATTAGTCAAGTTTCGCTTCAATAATGCTATAATGCGAAATAGCCAATAACCCCCAGAGCTTACAATAGCAGACTTGTGTTTCCTGCTCACCGGAGACTGTCCGTCCCTAGGGGCTCAGCCGGGCCTGGTTCCAGGCTGGAGTTTGGGTTCAGGTGTGCTCCAGGGTTTCCTCATTCTGGACTAGCCACCTCCCTAAAACAGCTTCTTTGCACGGCAGAGTGTGCAAGTGCAAGCTGCCAAGCCGAACGACACAAGACACATCTGAGGCTGCTGCTCATAACACCTTTGTTCACTTTCCACTGGCCCAAGCCAGACAGACGTGGCCAAACCCAACCTCCTGTGGTCAGGGAAGTATACTCCTCTCGTGGAGGAGGGGGATGCAAGGGAATCACTGGCCTACAACAAAATCTATCACAATCATATAGTCTACTTTAATCCATTTAAAATATTCCCAGCAAAGTTAAAAGGGAAATATGTTTCCCAGGACATGCCACAGAAAAGATTCCTACCGGAACTGCCTTTGTTTTGGGCGTCTCCACCATTATAAGCAGGAATCAAAGCTGGCTTTCAAGATTTGAAAAAGTCCAGAATTAAAAACCCCATAGCACTCTCTTCTGGGACTTTAGAATCTCTACTGGATGCAAGCTTCGGTACTTTAAGAACCTGCGTGCTTGCGTGGATTTTAAGGCAAATATCCTCCATGGCTGGTGTTGGCAGCGAGGGGTGAGGGATGTGCCACAGTAGTCTTTGAATATACAAATTTAAGTTATCATCCCAATATACGCAATTTGAATAACCAAACAAGAGAAGGTGGACCTAGCCAAGTGATTACTGCAGCCAAAATCCAGTCTTCAGCGCTCCTTTGACAAACAGTTTTTCTAAATCTGGGAGGGTTGCTTTTCAAAAGTATTATTTACATGTTGTGACATTAGGTAAAGGGGTCTTACATTTGTGTTTGAATCATTTTCAGTCGTCCTTTGATACTAGGGAAGAAAAAGAACGGGAGGTGAATTCACAAACTGAATTAAGGGCCCCCAAATATTTCACTTATAGTTTAGGGTTTTTTAGTTCAATTTAGGAGCCCAAGAACTGAACCCCTTGACCAGAGACCTGCACTGTGGTTGCTGTCCTTAATCCTTATAAAAATGGAAACCCTAGGGGCGTCTGGGTGGTTCAGTCGGTTGAGTATCCGGCTTCGACTCAGGTCATGATCTCACGATTCATGAGTTCGAGCCCCACATAGGGCTCTGTGCTAACAGCTCAGAGCCCGGAGCCTGCTTCAGATTCTGTGTCCCCCTCTCTGTCCCTCCCCTGCTCATGCTCTGTCTCTCTCCCTCTCAAAAATAAATAAACATTAAAAAATTTAAATAAAAATGGAAGCCCTCTATTTTTTCCTGCAGATTATTTTTGTGTGTATGGCTATCTCTTCTGGTGGTACATATGGCTCTACTTTGTTTTTTAAAAACATCTCCCTATTGGGGCGCCTGGGTGGCTTAGTCGGTTAAGCGTCCGACTTTCGCTTAGGTCATGATCTCGCGGTTCATGGGTTCAAGCCCCGCGTCAGGCTCTGTGCTGGCTGCCAGCTCAGAGCCTGGAGCCTATTTCAGAGTCTGTGTCTCCATCTCTCTCTGACCCTCCCCTGCTCACGCTGTCTCTCTCTCTCTGTCTCCTAGAAATAAATAAAAATTAAAAAAAATCTCCCTATTATTCCATTTTATGGATTAACTACCATTTATTCAACTAATTCCTTACTGATGGACTTTCAGTTACTTGCAGTTTGTCACTGTAACAAATTAGACTGCGAAGAACTATCTTTCTATGTATGCTCCCAGAGCGTGGGGGTATTTCTGTAGGACAAATTGTTAGAAGTGGCATTTCTGAGTCAAAGATTATATGCATTTTTAATTTTGATACATACAACCAAATGGCTCTCCAAAAGGGTCGTATCAATTTGTGCTTCTGCGAAGAGGGTCTGAGAGGGCCCATTTCGTTGCTTAGAATTTAAAAGTGCTTAATCAGACACAGGCTTGATGAACACTTCAGAAGCTGTTAGAAAAATACAGAGAATGCCTGTGTTTCTATTATGAATATGCCTCTGCTTACTGGGCTGGTGAAGTAGATCTCACCCTGTACCCACGGTGAAGCTTGATTCTCCCAATACCCAGACCCCTTCTGGGAACTTTTGAGCGTGCCCATGTCGTGAGGAAGGCTGAGAGAAAGTAGATAAATGACGATGTATTTTTTTATATATAAATGATAATGTAGAAGCAGCTTGGCAAACACTTTCTGCTGCTAAGATGCTGTTCTAAGAATCTCAAGCCACTCATTTTACAGTAACATTTTTTATAATCACTCAGGGAAATTGGAGAACAATAACTCTCTTTGATTAACTCCAGTGCCTTTACCATGAATGACTAATGGTTTATTTTATGTCGTCTGTATTTTAAAATCATCTTTTTAAATTCGTGAAGCTTCTTTTGGAACATGAAGTGGCTTTTCACTCTGAATATTGCTGACCTGTACAGAAACCATTAGGGAGGGTCATCAGAGCTTTGGGCCGCCGCTGAGCTGGGTTCCTCAGCAACGTGCAGAGGGCAGACTCCCTGATGACGTAACCAGGATGTTGCCACATGGCCCGGGGAGCTTCCAGACATACCCTGGTGTTGCAGTGCTCTGCTGGGAAACTGTGAGGAGGGTGAGTGCTTTGAGGAAGCGAAGGTCCTAGGTTTTATCCTCAGGGGAGCAAGGTCTGTCTCAACCCAGCATCTCTAGTATCAATTAGTATGTCCCGGTCACTGAACAAGAGCCTGAAGAGGCCTGGGCTCCTCCATCATGAAGGCTGGAGAACAGCCCCCACCTCCTACCCCCTCCAGTGTCATTCAGAGCACCTTCTTTTTCTTTCTTTAACTTTATTTATTGATTTTGAGAGAGAGAGAAAGAGTATGTGCATGCATGAGCAGGGGAGGGGCAGAGAGAGAAGGAGAGAGAGAATCCCAAGCAGGTTCCGCACTGTCAGTGCAGAACCCGACAAGGGGCTGGATCCCACAAACCATGAGGTCATGACCTGAGCTGAAACCAAGAGTCCACCACTTAACTGACTGAGCCCCCCAGATGGCTTCCTAGGGCATCTTCTTTGCACTGGCCCAGCGATGAGCCCTGTGGAAGGGGCACTGACTAGGATGAAGAGGCTGGGGTTCCAGGATGGACAATGTGATCTTGGGCAAGTCAGCTAATCTCAGTGTACCTCAGTGTTTTCATCTGTACAAAGGAGCACTGGGTTCAATGATGCCTAATTTCCCTTTGTCTGTTTTTACTTTCACTCTTGTTTTCACGTGGGGCCAAGGGAGCCGCAGAAGAAATTCTCCTTGGTGGCAAGAACCAATCAGATTAAGTGGACTTCCAAACGTGCTCACTCCTGACTCCTTGCCCCCACATTCTTTCATTTAGACAAATAGTTCTCAACCGTGGTTGCTCCTAGAATCACGTGGGCAGCTCTTACAGCTTTCAGTACCGGAAGCTGCATTCCAAGTGCAACTGTAGCAGAATCTCTGGGGCAGGGCCCAGGCATCAGCACTTGAGGGCTCCCTGAGGATTCTAGTGCAAGGCTGAGGATGAGAAGCGCTGATGCCAGCCTTTGGTCAGGAGCCCTGGGATGGGGGTTCACGTTCCGACTCCAGGATCGTCTGTGCCCTGGGTCTCTTGTATCTGGTTACTCTCCCACTACTCACTGATGACCTTTAAAAAAGTTAATTCTTTCCCCTCTTTCTCTGCTCTGGCCTGTCATTGAACTCACCCAGCTGATTGTGGCGCTTATGATTGAGAACCTCTTCTGACCGCTTCCCTTTCCCCAGAAATTAACGTGATCATTAAGGCTTATAATTTCACTCACCAGTGCTATCAATCAAGGGGCTGTGAAACAGAGTTAAGAGTCCTTTTGTAATTGGCAGCGGTCTGTGATTCGGAGCGGAGCATCCAGGGGTTGTGGGGAGGCTGAAGGAGGGGAGGGCCTGGTGTGAGGGGGGCCGGGGGGGGTACTGGGCCCCTTGTACTTACTCCCCAAGCCCTTTGTGGCCTGCTCCCTCAGGGGCTAGCGAGCTCCCAGCTTCAGCAGCTCTAAATATCGAAAGGAAGAAGCCAGTTCTTGCCAACAGCACTTCAGGCTCCCCCTTGCCCACTGCAAACTCTGCAGAACTTGGGAATAGGAAAGAGCAATGGATTCTTTAGACACAGGACAATTCAGGGTCTTGCTGGGCAGGGGCAGTGGGTCCAGATTATCTGCAGTTCAGAAGTGGGGTCCAGGCTGTCAGGCTTAAGGGAGTAACACTCCTTCCCAATCCCGTTGTTCAGAGATTCTTCGGAACCCCATAAACAGCAGCTGAGCCTGGAGCACTGCACACTCTGTGCTTCCTTCCCCAGCCCAGAGCACCTCCAGGCTTCCTCCTGTGTGCAGGGAGCGTGTGATCACAGTGGCCCTGGGACAGTAGCTGAGTTCCCCCTCCTGGGAGGGTTGACTTCGCTCATTCAGTTTCTAGAACACACAGAGCCCAAAGGATTATCTCACATATACATGGTGGGTGGCTTGTGGACCAGAGGTGATAGGGGAGTTATTTTTGTTTTAAATGAAACATTACAACATTAAAAGTGATTTTTTAAATTAGATGATAATAGGAAAATCTGGAGGGAAAATCATCTATAATTTCACCTCCTTACCGCAACCATTTCCATGTTTGCCTTTTTTTTCTGGTTCTTACACATGTACCTGTATGTTTAAAGCATTTTGAAAATGATTTGTTGTTTGCGTCCCTTTCTGAATATTTTGCCCTTGCCTTTGTCTGGCTGAGATGTCCATCCATTTGGCTGAGAGAAATACTGAGATTTGCTATAAAAGGGAATGAAAGGGGAGGAGGACCACGATCCTGCTTCTCATCTGAAAATTAGGTTTAAACAACATAATAACCTTACAATCCAGGCTATTATTCTGAGTTTTCCAAATACTTCATTCTCTCCTTTTTCAGAGTTGGAGCCTAGAGTTCACAGAGTTCGGTGGTGAAGAGAAAATTCTGCTTTGGCCTATGACAGTGCAGCCAAGAAGCATGTGGCCTGATGGTCGAAGTAAAGGGAGGAAGTAAAAGAAATACTCCTTCCTTCCTGCTTCTTGAGTGTGATGGAAGAAGGAGGAACAGAGTGAAGCGAAGTAAACAAGGCTCATGTCTGTGTCCAAACTTCCAGACCTTTTTTTTAAAAGATAAAATAAAATAAAACATTTATTTATTTATTTATTTTTTTTGAGAGCGTGAGCCGGGGAGGGGCAGAGAGAGAGAGAGACAAAGAATGGAAAGCCGGCTCCAGGCTCTGAGCTGTGACCACAAAGCTCAACACCGGGCTCGAACTCATCAAGAACTGTTAGATCATGACCTGAGCGGAAGTTGGACGCTCAACGACTGAGCCACCCATGCGCCCCCAGATCTTTTTTAAAAAAGGTTTCTTTACTTTTGAGAGAGCACACGCGCGTATGCGCATGTGCAAATGTGTACCTGCGCAAGCAGAGTTTGCTCGCAAATGTAGGGGAGGGGCGGAGAGAAGGGGACACAGGATCCTAAACTGTCTGGGCTTCAGGCTGACAGCATGGAACTTGATGCAGAGCTCGAACTCATGAACCATAAGGTAATGACCTGAGCTGAAATCGGGCCCTCAACAGACTGAGCTACCCAGGCGCCCCCCCCCCCAACTTCCGGACCTTTGACCTGGTGTGGGGGAGGGGCATTGGAAAGTTAGGCTAACTTCCAGGGAGGAAGGAGCTTTCTGCTTCTAAACCGGGATTCTGGTGACCCACAGTACTCTGAGGCTGCTTCCACGATACTCTTGGGGTGGGTCATAGCAACGTGGCTACCACATGTGGAAAGAAAAGTGAGGTCCCAAGGTTTCGGTTTCTCTCAATTCCCCTGTTATGTGGAAGCTGACTCAAGAACTAGGGGCTGGCCACGGAAGGGCAAGGTGACAGACTGGTCAGCAGAGGGTAGGCGTGGATCCCTGGGTCTATGACTGTCTGGAGAACTTGGCAGTGGTCCAGGAGTCACAAGAGCTAAGGTGGAGCCCTGTCGTTCAGGGACCGCCACAGGGTCCTTCCAAACCCGGAGCTCAGACCACGACTTACAGCTGCTGCAATGCTTAGCGCAAATACCTCCTGGTGGGCAGCCCCTCAGCAGAGACGTTTCCAGAGTCCAGTGGGGCAGGAGCACTGTGCTTGAGGACCTCAGCTCTTTCCACAACTGGGAACACACTTCTATGGCACGTACCTCCATTATATGGGGGCACCTTCTTGAGGGAGAAAAGCAGGGACAAGGGGCCACTCTCTGGGAAACAGCAACCTACCTCAAGGGCTATTTAAATCACCGTCACAAGATAAGATGCAAGTTAATGCTTATCTCTAAACAACAGATGTGTGTTTGTGAGGACCAGTTGAATTGTAGAAAAACTAAAGAAATTGCATATTTCTGCTATTTGAATTGTAGGGGGAGTTTGTTTGTTTAGAGAGAGTGAGCAGGGGAGGAGAGGGAAAGGGAGAGAGAATCTTATGGAGGCTCCATGCTTAGTTTGGGCCCTGAGTTGGGCCCAAACTCCCAAACATGAGATCATGACCCGAGCCAAAATCAAGAGTCAGAGGCTTAACCTACTGAGCCACCCAGGTGCCCCAAATTATAGCAGGAGTTTCATTTGGGCTCTCCTACATTAGCTCTAAGGAGCTGGGTGAATCATTTGAACTGTGAAATGGGTGAAAACAGAGAAGTCTCCAAACTCCTGTCCAATTCTGGGTTTTCAGCGCCGTAATCCAAAATAAGAATTTTGACTGGCGTGAGGGAATGAGATGTGACAACCCCATGGGTTATGATATTTATCATTCCCTCATTTCTTCACCCAGTAAGGCTCATTGAGGGCCCACTAAGAACCAGGACTGAGCTCCACGGTCAGGACACACAGAAGAGTGATAAAGGCTTCAAGGAGCTCATTCACGGTTTAACAAGGGAAACAGATACACAAATTACAATGCAGCAACGAGAGCCATCATAAATGGAGACAGGGACACTTTGCTGAGGGGACATGAGAGCAGAAGAATCTTCCCTCTTCTCGAACACGCAGCAAGCCTTCGCTGAGCTGGTGGCAGTTACACTGTCTCTAGAATGATAAGCAGGGGTGAACCAGGTGCTGACCAGGTGGGAAGAGCAGGTTAGCTGGAACAGCATGTGCGAATGCATGTTTGAGTGGCATGTTTAGGTCAAAGCTTCAGAGGTTGGAGGATATGTTGGTAAGGGGCTGAAGGTAGGTATGTTTAAAACAAGATTGGAATCTGATTCTGGAGGGTATAGACATCTTTCTTTAGGCCTTGCTTTTGGCCTTGAGTTATGTACCTACACACCTTCAGTCCCTGCTAGACTGTGACACCCAGGTCCCCGATGTACTTAGAAAGCAGTCAGCATTTGTTAAATAAAGAGATGTGTTACTGTAGAGTGTATGGAGTGAATTAATTATGAGGAGATAGTTCTCTTGATCTTTGACAAGTGTCAAGACCAAAACAATGAGGGGCTTAGGGACTTTCTGTAACAGCAGTCATTACACCTCTCTAGTCACCTAGAATCCCTAGGATTCAATCCCCAGGAGTTACTGACTCCTGTGTTTTCCACCAAACCCTTCAGCATAATCTAATGTGCGATGTCTGTTCATGGATTCCTTTATATTGCACTGTCCCAAAGCACTTCACCTTATTATTATTTTTTAATTCATCTTCCCTGCAAGTAAAACTCAGACACTGGTGCAGAAAGAAAATGGTAGCAGTCCAGCCTCCTCTGTAACACTGCCTCCATGATAGTTGAGAAACATCGGGAGTCAACACCAGACGGGATAAGGTCAGCAGGCTGCATGGCCCAGATAGCTGGCTAAGGCCTGGGAATAGTACCTTTCTTCCAGAGAGCAAGCTGGCAGAGGAGTTAGAATGCCAGCTTCCTCACGGCTGAAAGAATACACCGACAATGAGGCCCCTTCCCCAAAGGAAAAGTACCACAGTGAATTAGGCATTTTTACAAAATGCTCGTATCAGTAAATAGATAAACAACTCTTGTGAAAACAACCTAGCAACTTGTGTCACAAGCAAAGGTATTCATTCATATCTTAAGATTTATTTCTGGAATTCTGGCTCAAAAAAAAAAAAACCCTAAAAAATAGCCAAGAATTGGAAAGTGGGTAATGGGCACTGAGAAGGGCACCTGTTGGGATGATCACTGGGTGTTGTATGTAAGCCAATTTGGCAATAAATTATATTTAAAAAAACTAAAAAAAAAACTAAAAATTTTTTTAATGTTTATTTTGGAGAGAAAGAGAAAGACAGAGAGAGGGACAAAGAGAGAGGGAGTCACAGAATCCAAAGCAGGCTCCAGGCTCTGAGCTGTCAGCCCAGAGGCCGATGAGAGGCTTGAACCCATGAACTATGAGATCATGACCTGAGCCGGAGTTGAACGCTTAACTGACTGAACCATCCAGGCACCCCACATAGCAAGAGTTTTATGCATGGAGGTGCTTACCATACTATTATTTATAATAATGGAAATAATAAAAATTTATAATAATAGAAGGTAACACAAATACATTTAGTATACTCCACATTGTATCTGCAAAATTATATGGAGGTATTAGTGTATGAAAATTTGCATAGGAAAAAATAGTGGGATTGTGGGTAAGCTATTTTTATCTGCTTTCTAAACAATCAGGTGGTTTTATTTTTAACACATATTCTATTTATATCTGTGTTGGTATTTTTTTCATTATTTATATTTATTTTTACAGTTAACACATTTATTTACAATTTCTAAAACTGAGGGGCACCTGGGTGGCTCAGTTGGTTAAGCATCTGACTCTTGATTTCTGCTCAGGTCATGATCTTATGGTTTGGGGATCAAGCCCTGTGTTGGGCTCTGTGCTGGTAGCACGGAGCCTGCTTGGGGTTCTCTCCCCCCCTTCCCCCTCTCTCAAAATAAATAAATACAGATTAAAAGAATAAAATTTCCGAGGCTGGAGCACTGCCTGCCTTAGTCCTAGCTGTGGGGCCCCCCAGGTGGGAGGATCTGTGGAGGTAGGTATGTGCACTCTGGCAGGTATAAGGAGATGCCTGGCTTCTTGGAAATTCCTAAGCAAGTTCAGGAAAAATCTACCTATCCATGGTGTCTCATTAATGCCTACAGGAAAAACAAGGGCATGGAGGCTGAAGAGGCAGATCCGTGAGAGGTGTGAGTGGCAAAGAGAAATGACAGCGAGACCCTGACAGGATTTAGAGCTGGGGTGTGCACCTCCTCACTTCACATGGACACCTAGGCAGGTGAGTGACATGTCCAGGGTCAGGTGGTGGCACTGACCCCAGAGCTCAGGCTCTCCTCAGCTTCCGAAACTGAATTTTGCAGTCCGTACAAAAGACCAATTCCCTGCTTACTGCAGACTGTATCTACTGAGTGCCTCTATTAGGAGCTTACTTTTCTCCTTGCTCCCTCTCACAGGGGAGTGAAGGCTTTCATCTCCCAGTTTCCCTTCCCACTGCTTCCCCTTGGGCAGTACAGGGGCCTGATGACTCCATGTGCTTGAGTGTGTGTTTCCAGGAAGGGAAGAGAGTTTGGTCAGTGGTGTCGTATTTCTGTACAAGCAGAGATCAAGGATGAAAGAACGCTTTCTTTTCTCAACAAATTCTTAGAAATCATGACTACTTCCTCAAAGAACTGTTGTTTATTTTGTCTTATAAAACAAATTGCCGATACATGCAACAACATAGCTGAGTCTTAAAACATGTGGAGTGAAAGAATCCAGACAAATAATTTCCCTCCTGGCTTGAGGGCACAGAGCTGGGGATTTGAACCCAAGTCTGGGTGACTTTGAAGCTTATCCTTTTTTACTATTCCTTGGCCCCCACCTCTTGGCTTTTGGTCTGGGCTCTGGGCTGCTGTTAGAGGAGGGCCTTGGACAAGTCCCTTCCTGTGTCTGAAAAATGAGAGGCTTGGATTGGATTGCTTCTGAGATTCCTTATAGCTCTAACATCCTATGACTCTATAAGGCTGTTTCCTTTATTTATTTTAATGTTTATTTCTGAGGGAGGGAGAGAGAGCGCGAGCAGGGGAGGGGCGGACAGAGAGGGGGACAGAGGATCCAAAGGGCTTTGTGCTAACAGTGGAGAGCCTGATGTGGGCTCAAACTCATGAATCGGGAGATCATGACCTGAGCTGAAGCCGCATGCTCGACCGACTGAGCCACCCAGGTGCCCCCCAGTGCTGGTTTCTGGTCATATGAGATGTCAACATGAAGGGAAATTGGGTGAGGGGTACATGGGGACTCTTTGTATTATCTTTACAGCTTTTCTGTAAATCTAAATTTTATGTATGTATGCATTCATTTATTTGAGAGAGAGAGAGGGAGGGAGAGGAGGAGCACATGAACTGGGGAGAGGGGCAAAGGGAGACAGAGAGAATCTTAAGCAGGCTCCACGCTCAGCACAGAGCCCGATGAGGGGCTCAGTCCCATGACCCTGGGATCAATGACCTGAGCCGAAATCAAGAATTGGATGCTCAACTGACTGAGCCACCCAGGCACCTCTAAATTATTTCAAAATAAAAAGTGGTTTGCTTTTGTTTTGGAGTACACAGTGACATGCTGTCTTCTCGCCTCTGTCCTTGGGCCACCCGGTCTGTTCTGCCCCAGCTAGGCGACCCCATGTTATCTGTTTCTTACATAATCTTTCAGAGATACCCAACCAATAATCAGAGAAAGTGTCCATATTGTATAAATATCATTTCTCAAAGCCAAAAGTGTGTCTGTGAGGTACATTCCTCCAAGCGGAATTGCTGGGCGTCTAGTTTTGCTATTGCCAAACTGCCTTCCCTGCAACGTGTGCCAACAGGTCCTCCTCCCCACGGACGAGGTACACGGGGACCTGCCGTTTCACCCCCACAGACTGGTCTGCGAGACCAGTTCACCTCCGCCTTCTCAGACTGCCCACTCCCGAAACGCTCATGAGCAAACGTCTGTAGAAAGCTCTCACAGAACGGTGGGTCCACTCTGAAGCACGTCGCCCGGGCAAGTGGGGGGTGGCTGCAGCGGCAGGCCGGGAGCAGCCAGACTGTGACGAGGGGCAGCCCCACGATTAACATTCCTGACGTCAATTACTACTGTCCTCAAGACAAGACATTCACAGAAGGGCATTGTCTCGGCTCCACAGCACACAAAGGGTCAAGCCTCACAAATTTGCTCATAGCGGGGGGGGGGGAACCCCACGGGTCAAAATGTTCAGATTACAGGTCCAGGAAAATCCCTTTACAGAAAGAAGACAGCAAATCCCCAGTGCAGTTGAAAGGACAAAACTTTCTTCACCTCAGAGATTCTCCAATGAATAAACCGGTTAAACATGGTTTGGATTTACTGAACATGAAAACAACTGGATTAAAGTATAATCTAGCTGGAAAGCAAAGGAAATGTACCAAGAACGCTAAGTCAGGACAAAGCTGCGGTGTTTGTGTGTGCCAAGCGTGGATGGACATTCCGGTTTTATAAGCAAATTTTCTTAAATGTATAACTTTCCTTTAGATCAAGATAACGAGTCTCTGCTTGCATCGGCCTCTCTGATAACAACACAGGCATCAAGGCAGCTGTATGAGCGCTGGGAGCACGGATGCCCAGGAGGCCACAGGCCCGGGCGCACCAGCGTCTGCAGCACTGGCTGTCATGCAGGCGTTCAGCGTGGGCCTGGCCGAACCCCCAGCGGCCTGTGCAGTGTGCGTTGGGTCGGCATTGCACATTTACAAGTTCCAGAATTAGAAAGACCTGGGTTTGTATCCCAGTTTCACTTTTTATTGGCTAGGTGACCTTGGGCGAATGACTTAGACCGTCTCCGCTCTTTTGGTAAAATGAGAATACCCACCCATTAGGCTGTTTTGAGAATTAAATGAGATAATACAAGGAAAAAGCCCAGGCTGAAACCGAAGAACCCAACAGATGGTAGGCTGGTTGTCTTCCAATCTCAGGGCGTGTCCAGATCTCGCTCTGTGGCAGGAGGCTTCAGAATCTGTTACATCATGGGCTCCTAACCCTTTTTGTACCAAGGATCCCTACTCAGAGGTTTATAAAAGCATAAAATGAAACACACAGGACTCCAAAGAAAGCCAGTTTGTTGAATACATTTATTAAAGTGTTTTTTAAAACTCGCGATAAAATAATATAAAGGCCTCTCTTTAACACGTTAAATAAAATTTGAGGGTGGGTCTAATAACGTCATTTTTATTTTACTTATTTTTTCTTTCATAGTTTATTGCCAAGTTGGTTTCCATAAAACACCCAGTGCTCATCCCAACAAGTGCCCTCCTTCATGCCCATCACCCCCCCTTCCCCTCTCCCCCACCCCCATCAGCCCTCAGTTCTCAGCATTCAGAGTCTCTCATGGTTTGCCTCCCTCCCTCTCCCCAACTATTCTTCCCCTTCTTCTCCCCCATGACGTTAAGTTTACATCAGTCATTTTAAAGTAGCGATCAGTTGAGCGTCCAGCTTTGGCTCAGGTCACGATCTCACAGCTTGTGAGTTCAAGCCCCATGTCGGGCTCTGGGCTGATAACTCAGAGCCTGGAGCCTGCTCTGGATTCTGTGTCTCCCTCTGCCCCTCCACTCACACTCTTGTTTCTCTCTCTCAAAGATAAACAAACATTTAAAAAAAATAATAAAGTGATCAATGTATTTCAAGATCTCCAACAACAAATGACATTCATACTTGCATCTTTTTTAAGTTTGTTTATTTTGAGAGAGCATAAGAAGGAGAGGGGTAGAGAGGAGAGACAATCCCAAGCAGGCTCTGCACCATAAGCAAGGAGCCCGATGTGGGGCTTGAACCCATGAACCGTGAGATCATGACCTGGGAGCAGAGATTAAGAGTCAGATACTTAACCAACTAAGCCACCCAGGCACCCCCATACTTGCATTTTAAAATTGGTGACAATCACAAGTTCTGCTTATACCATGGTTTGCTGCTAACATTCATAATGGAAGAAATGCTAAATTCCAGTTAGAGAATATGAAATATAAAGATGCAACTTTTTTTCCCACCCAAATTCAGACTCCAGATTAAACAATTTCACCACCTCTGGTCTCAAGACTACTGATAAAAAGCATTTAAAAACTCAAGCCAGGGGCTCCTTCCTGGTTCAGTTGGAAGAGCATTAACTCTTGATCCTTTCACTTTGGCTTCTCTCAAGATATTCTGTTGGTCTTTCATTTTCTGCAGTTAGAAAATGATATGCCTACATGTTTTTGTTTTGAATTTGTCCTTCGTGGTCTTCTCTCAGCTTCCTGGACCTGTGGTTCAGTGTCTTTAATTTTGGAAGGTTCTCAGCCATTATTATTTCAGTGTTTCTTTTGTTCTGTTCTCTTTCCCTTCTGGTATTCCAATCACACCATATGAAAGTATCCCACAGTTTTTGTAAGTTTTGTTGGTGGCTTTTTAGTTTTTTCTTTGCATTTCAGTCTGAGAGGTTTCTTTTCTTTTTAATTTAATTAAAAAAAATTTTTTTAAATGTTTTATTTCTAGGAGAGAGAGAGAGACAGCGTGTGCAGGGGAGGGTCAGAGAGAGAGGGAGTCACAGACTCTGAAACAGGCTCCAGGCTCTGAGCTGGCAGTCAGCACAGAGCCCGACGTGGGGCTCGAACCCACGAACAGCGAGATCATGACCTAAGCGAAAGTTGGACGCTTTAGACTAAGCCACCCAGGCTCCCCTTTTCTTTTTAATTTTAGACAGAGTGCGTGCAAGCAGGGGAGAGGAGAGGGGAAGAGACAGAGAATCTCAAGCAGGCTTTACACTTAGCCTGGAGCCCAATGAGGGGCTCAATCCCATGACTGTGACATCATATCTGAGCCAAAAGAGTTGGATGCTCAACTGGCTGAGCCACCCAGGTGCCTCAATTTGAGAAGTTTCTATTGACTTATTGTCAGATTCACTGATTCTTCCTAAACTATGTCAAACCTACTAATGAGCCCATGGAAGGCGTTCTTCATTTCTATTACAGAGTGACTTTGATTTCTGGCACTTCCTTTTGATTCTTAATTTCCATTTCTCTGATTATATTACCCTTGTGTTCTTGCATGTTGTCTTGTTCTATTAAAACCTTTAACATGTTAATCGTGGTTATTTTAGATTCCTTGCTTGATAATTCCAAAATCTGTGTCCTTTCTGACTCTGGTTCTGATGACCACTTTCTCTCTCCAGACTTTTTCTTGCCTTTTGGCATGCCTTGTAATTTTTTGTTGAAAGCCAGACATTTTGTACTGGGTAACAGAAAGTGAGGTAAATAGGCCTCTATGAGGATTTATGGTAATCTGGCGAGGGAGTGAATGTGTTCAGTGTTTACTGTAGTTATAGTGCCACAGTCTTCAAATTCCTCAAGTGTCTGCTTTTGTCTCTTAACTTTGGGTTCCCCTCATTACTCCTCTTCAGAGTCTATCTTGCATCTTTAAAAAAATTTTTTTTGAAGTTTACTTAGAGAGAGAAGGAGAGGGGCAAAGAGAGAAGGAATCTGTGCTGTCTGTGCAAAGCCTAACATAGGGCTCGAACTCACGATCTGTGACATCATGATCTAGGTCAAAACCAAGAGTTAGATACTTAACTGCCTGAGCCACCCAAGTGCCCCTGTCTTGCATCTTTCAGCAGTAATGTACTGTGACTATACTGGAGCCCTGGGGTTGTGGTGGTAAGGTACGGGGGATGTGTGCTATTATGTCCAGATTAAATCTTTGTGTTTTAGTGGGCCTGTGACCTCCACAAGTATTTCTGCAGTGATGTAGCCTTGCCCCTTGGCCCCTTCCTCTGTTTTCTGGCTACTATAGCATTTCCAGTCTGTTTCTGAAGTCTTGACCCTTGTTGACTGTATATATTTTCCCCCTTAGGTGAGATAGCAAGGCTGGAGGGGCTGGTGTGAGAAGAATGCCCTTCCCCCAACTGGGATATGGCTCTGGCAAAGTCTCTTACCCTGGAAAGTGGGCCTTTGTAATAAAGAAGGTTCTGGGTGTATGTCACAATGATTATTCATCTCTTTTCCCTGACAAAGCCATAAGGGGATCTCCCTTATCTTCACTGTATCTGGGGGTAAAAAGCCCAGGAACATACCCAGTTCCTCTAACACTGTAGTTTCCAGGCATTTCTCACTCTCAGGCTAGATGGCACTCAACCTCCGGCAATCCACTATTACTGTGTTAAGTGTTCCTCCCAGTTTATGGCTCCAGCACTTTCTGCTCCAGGCAAACAGATTTTCACCGTCAATTCGCAATGAGCCCCGCTCTCTCCAGACTTTGGGGTGATGGTTTGTTTGCCCAATTCTCTGATGGGTGGGTCCAGGAAAAGACACGGATTTTCAGTTTGTCCAGCTTTTTACTTGCTGTAAGGACAAGGGTGCCAACTTTTAAGTTCTTTACATGTCAGAGCCAAAACCGGAATTTCCTTCATTCTGAATGGCCATTCCCTTCCCTCCACCTGAACTCCTGTGTCCCTTCTTATCTTCACATTTGGTGTATCTTTTCTCTGGCTATACTATCAGTGAGTCTTTTCATGATGATGTCCTAACAAGACTGAGTTTCTTGAGAAAAGGTGCCATGATTAACCTCTTGCCTATATTAATATTTTGTACATGTGAAATATTTAGTATTGCTGTTTGACTTTATTGGATCCCTTCCATCTGTGGCCTTCATTCTAACATTCTAATAGTAAAAAGCATCTGGTGAGATGTTACCCAGCGTCTTCTAAACTTCCTTTTGTGCTTTTAAATGAATCACGGTCATCTCTGAATCAAGGTCTTCTTTTCTTAGCAAGGTTGGAATAATGCAAATTTCACTTACTGCAAATGGAGATTTACAAAAGTAACTTCTCAAGACCTAAGAAGTCCTGACTCTCTCGTCTTTCCCTTTTTTTAAGTTTTTATTTAAATTCCAGGGTTTTGAGTTCAAGCCCCATGTTGGGTATGGAGCCCAACATTAAAAAATAAAGAGGGGTGTCTGGGTGGCTCAGTTAACTATCTGACTTTGGCTCATGTCATGGTCTCACCATTTGTGAGTTCGAGCCCTGTGTTGGGTTCTGTGCTGACAGCTCAGAGCCTGGAGCCTGCTTCGGATTCTGTGTCTTCCTCTCCCTCTGCTCTTCCCCCACTCATGCTCTGTTGCTGTCTCAATAATAAAACATTAAAAAAAATTTTTTTAAATTAAAATACATTCCAGTTAATACACAGTATAATAGTAGTTTCAGGTATATAATACAGTCATTGCACACTTCTGTAAAACACCCATTGCTCATCACAAGTGTCCTCCTTAATCCCCATCACCTATTTAACCCATTCCGCCACCACCTCCCCTCTGGTAACTATCAGTTTGCTCTCTACAGTTAAGAGTCTGTTTCTTGGTTTGCCTTTCTTTTTCCCCCTTTGCTCGTTTATTTCTTACAAATTCCACATAATGAGTGAAATCATATGGTATTTGTCTTTCATTTTCCTGACTTTGCTTTGTAATGACTTAAGTAGCTAGATTAAGATCAAATCTGACCAAATTCTAGGAAGAGGGCCTTCTAGTTAGGTGTCCAAACCTAGCTGTTTCAGAATCATCTAGGAAGCTTTACAAAAAATTCTTGGGACTCAGTCTTAGGGAGTAATTATGGCACGTGTAGAAAACTTATGGCTAAGTGTAGAAAAATAAGACACTTCTGATCAGCAATCTATTCATGTCCAAAAGTGTTTTTTATACCCACACTTAAAATAATCTAACTAAAAAACAAAACAAAACCTATCCATTCATTCGTTCATGTTCAGCCTAGAGGACACAGGAAATGTTACTAAAAATTCACCCTTCCTTCATTCACTAAATTAACTGAGCACCAGGTAAGGGCTGGTTACCAGGTCACAGGCCCTGTCCCAAAGAAGGACGTGCACTCATGCAGGGGAGCTTTTAGAGTCAGACATCCATACAGTCTACATCCAGAGCCATCACATCCTGGGTAACTGTGAGCATGTCACTTAGCTCGCAGGGCCTCAGCCTTCTTATCACTAAGGGAGAGTATCACTTGGTTCACAGGGTTCTGTGACAGGTCACAAAGGAAGTGTTGAGGATGACTTCTCCTCCATCCTCCTAAAGCAGTTTCTAGCTCATTTCCAGTCCAAACACTTGCACACTGTAATAATCACAGCTAGCACTCACCGAGCAGTCAATCTATATGCCAGACAGTGCACTACGCTATCACTCCAGCCACATGTCAAATTTTAACTGTGAAGGCCTAGAGGCCAGCAGCCTCCTCCCTGATTGGCTGTATTTATCCTCACTCCACTAACCAAAATAGATGAAGCAAGCTGAAACAACAGGACAAGGACTTTAAGACTTTAAGGAACCTCTACCCCCAATGTGGGGCTCAAACTCCTAATCCTGATATCTAGAGTCACATGCTCTACCCACTGAGCCAGCTAGGTGCCCCAGGACAAGGACTTTTAATCTAGAGGTGACCATAGCACGGGGCGCCTGGGTGGCTTAGTCGGTTAAGCGTCCGACTTTCGCTTAGGTCATGATCTCGCGGTTCGTGGGTTCGAGCCCGCATCGAGCTCTGTGCTGCCAGCTCAGAACCTGGAGCCTGTTTCAGTCTGTGACTCCCTCTCTCTCTGACCCTCCCCTGCTCACGCGGTCTCTCTCTCTCTCCTAGAAATAAATAAAACGTTAAAAAAAAAATTAAAAAAAAAAAAAAATAGAGGTGACCATAACAAGAGGGCTGAGCTCAAAAGCCACAGGATTTAATAAAAATATATGCCCCCCTATTCTCTGCCCGGCATCCTCCCTTCAGAGCTCATCATCACATCCAGGGGTCATGATGGCAGAACCTTCAAGAAGGAAGCCAAATACCAGATAAGCCTATCTAGGAACTGCCTTAGGTAATGGTACCACTGCTGCTACTACTAATATATGGATAACTACCACTGCCATTGGATAACTAAGTCTTTACATGTCTCAGATACTGCTGTTCTATGGATTTTACACTTAGTCCTCAAAAACTGTAAGTCACTAATGGTATCATTGATGCTCACTATTTACAACTAACGGTTGCGATAAGGCAATTACTTCCTGAGAGGACACAGAGCCTGAGACTCTTGTAACATGACTCACTGTGAAATTAACTTCTACTTTTAGAAGACCCTTAAGGGCTTCCAGAACCTCCTCCTATACATTTAAATAGCAACTGCATTTTTACTTCACAGGATTAAAGGTGTCCTTTTAATATGGACCATGGTTTTAAGGCTCTAAGAGACAATAGTGAGAAGTGCCTTCCCACATTAGGCAAAAACATTTCACCTGAAAGAAGCAACATTTCACCTAATGAAAACTTCAACTTTTTTTTTTCTTATTTATTTTTGAGAGCGAGCAAGAAAGCGGGAGAGGGGCAGAGAGAGAAAGGGGGACAGAGGATCTGAAGCAGGCTTTGTGTTAACAGCAGCGAGTCTGAAGTGGGGCTCAAACCACGAGATCATGTCCTGAGCTGAAGTCGGGTGCTTGGCAGACTGAGCCACCCAGGCACCCCAAAACCTTCAACTTTCTAAGGGCATACCAGTCCTAATCCAATTGTAGAGGTTAAAAGAAGGCCAGGGGCACCTGGGTGGCGCAATCAGTTAAGCATCCGACTTCAGCTCAGGTCAGGATCTCACTGTTTGTGAGTTCAACCCCTGAGCCAGGCTCTGTGCTTACAACTCAGAGCCTGGAGCCTGTTTCGGATTCTGGGTCTCCCTCTTTGTCCCTCCTCCACTTGTGCTTTGTCTGTCTCTCTCTCTGAAAAACAAACATTAAGAAAAAAAAAGTAAGTATGCCAGTACAACCCATCCTAAGCCACATTATTCCTTGTCTATAAATGATCAAAATCAAAAGAATTCCAGTGAGTGGAAACGTCTGCACTACTGAGGTTTTTCTGTTGTAGCAGGCAGTCCCTGTGCACTGTGGGAGGTTTAGCAGCATGTCTAACTTCTGCCCACTAGATTCCAGTTGCATTCCGCAGTTCTGACAACCAAAAATGTCTCAAGATATTGCCAAATGTGCCCCGGGGGCAAACCCATCCCTGCTTGAAAACCACTGCTTGAGAGGAACTGATTCAGAGCCACCATCACTGTTCTGCATACCAAAAACTGACAGCCTTTGCTTTTACTTCCCTAGCTCCCTGAAATAAAGTTCACATGTTGGTTCATTTTGTATCTTCTTAATTTATAGTAACCGAAATCTCCAGTTTATGGAATTGTGAAATTTTAGGGAGTGAAAGGTCATACAGGGCTGCTCTAAGTCCTAGGACTTCTAACCTGCTAGGTGGACATGCTAGTCTGGCTGAGGCCAAAGCTGGTTTCCTCTCACATGGACGGACCTGTCTCTAGAGGAGATGCCCCTGGAGGGGGGCAACCTCTCCTTACCTTGTGGTTTAACTCCAGNCTGGCTACAACACAAGTTAGACAGCAAGGAGTCCCACATTTTCTGGTTTCTTATCACTTATACACGTCAGGCTAGAATGCTGTGCTCTTCTCCCTCCGTTGAAGAGGATAAAGCGCGCCACCATCCTGAGCCAAATTAAAGAGAAAGCATGAATCTGCTGATCAAGAAAAGGGTTATTATACCCTTGCTAAGGTTGTTAAAACAAGTCACTTAGGTGAACTAGGAAAAAAATTCCTCTGCAAAATAGGAGGCACAGTGCTGACTTATCTTAAAAGGCCTTTCGAGAATGACTTGAGAATACAAAGCATTTTTCAAATACACAAGGTGCTTCATAACAACTCAGTAAGCTTTAAGGAATGCTTCTTTTAGTACATCACTTTTTTGTTGTATAAAAGAAAATACCCCAATTCAAAGGGTGGTAGCATATTTGATATCATCACTGTTTAAGAGGAATGGAGTTACAGGAATGAGAAGTATATAATTAGTAAATAATCCCTCTCAACAAGTAAGTAGGACAGCCATAAAGGGGGGAAAAAAAGAAGCTGAAGGCAACACAATCAGTGCATATCAGAAATGCATTTTTATTTTTATTTGAAAACAACTTAAATTTTTAGACAAATGATTTTAGTATATAAATTGGATTTTGTTTTTATACAGAATATAAAGATTTCCCTCATTGATCTTNTAAGTAGGACAGCCATAAAGGGGGGAAAAAAGAAGCTGAAGGCAACACAATCAGTGCATATCAGAAATGCATTTTTATTTTTATTTGAAAACAACTTAAATTTTTAGACAAATGATTTTAGTATATAAATTGGATTTTGTTTTTATACAGAATATAAAGATTTCCCTCATTGATCTTCCATGTGAAGGGTCTTACAAGCCTGAAGGGAGATACTTTCTGCACACGCGTGTGTATCTCACACGTAGGGGACTGGAAACCAATGGTGTAGTGCTTCTACACATAAATTAGGTCAAGTGACATCACATATGAAAAAGGGGTAAGAGAAATATTCTAGTTAATCAGATTCAAAAAGCAAACAGGACACGAAAACTGTGCAGATAAGACCAAGTCAGTAACTTTAGTTAGGACACTGCAGATTATACTGGATAACGGGTTTGTGGGGCTATAGCGTGAACCACATTAAAACAGCAAGGAAGAGCTAGAAAAGCTGGAACGAGGAATTTTTCACTAAAGCAAATTAACTTCTTGTCAACTGCCAAACAAAACAAAACACAACTGAGCATATGAATGTTAGTATACTGAAGGCATGTTCTACCAGTTTCTGTGCAGCATGCTAAAAGTTAGATAGAACTTCTCCACTGGTGCATACGGATCATTAATCGTCACGGAAAGTTTTTTTTTTTTGCCCCTTCTCACCAAATTTCAGGCATGTCTTATTTTAGATGGAGTATAGCTTTTGTCTATAATTTCATCCTGTAAAAACATGTGAAGACAACGTTCATTCTGTGCCAGAGGATGACCAGCGACCCTAGGAGTAAAAATAACAAATTTAGTCCCAATATTTTATAAAAGTGGGTCAGGAGTCACTCATATATTTTATAGTTAGAAAGCATGTATGATTTAGCAATAAGTGGACTGCTCATTAGGCTATGCTCTATCAATTAATGGGAAATTTCCTTTCCTTTGGTTGACAGGGTCATTTAGAAAACATTTATTCACCATACTGGCACTGCTTATGGCACTTGTGCCCAATAAACTTCTTTCTATAGCAGTGCGTACATTCACAAAAAAAACCTAAATGAATTTCAATGTTAAAAGTGAAGCATGTCATTAATTCTAAGAACTCATTTTAAAGAAGGAAAAGATACAGGATCAAAATTAGAAATACACTGACATTAAAAAAATACACTCAAGTTAAATAAAAGCTCAAAACACTGAAAAGAGGCACGTGTCCACAGGTTTTCCTTTTTTTTGGCCTGCTTTAAAGGTTTCCATTGCAGGCTAAACACAAGATCAAAATGGGTAACCAGACTTACATTTCTTTTTTTTTCTCCTCTTATTTTTAACTTATTTTTGAGAGTGAGCAGGAGAGGGTCAGAGAGAAAGGGAGATACAGAATCTGAAGCAGACTCCAGGCTCTGAGCTGTCAGCACAGAGCCTGACACAGGGCTCGAACCCATGAACCGTGAGATCATGACCTGAGCTGAAGTCGGACGCCTAACCGACTGAGCCACCCAGGCACCCCCAGACTTTCATTTCTGAATTAAAAAATACCTCAGCTAGCAGTGCCTTCTCCAAAGGAAAGCATGTTCATAAAAGGCAATGAAGGTTATGTGCTAAACTAAATGTTAAAGGCTTTGTACACCTTTCCCTCCTGTTTACCACCCACAGATCTTCAAATTACTAGATAAAAATTGAAGTTGTTGGCTAACATGTAACCTCATACAACCATATTCTCCCTCCAGCATTTGACTTTATTTGGTCAAATTGAAGGCCAATGCACAATTTATAGTAAGCCCCTTCCTGACATTAACTTTGTTACTCTGGCTTTTAAAAATGGCTATATTTCAAATAAAGAATAAAATTAAAAGCTAGAAAGAGTTTCTAAAGTAAAAGATAAACAATTGTAAGTCTTCTTACATTTTGAAAAGAAACATTTTGCCATGAAAATTTTAAATGTGCACCTTTACACAAGACATGCTGATAATATCTCCATCTGCAATCAAACAAAATGATTGCAAGTGTACTGCAAGTTTTATTGTTCATGCTAGAACATACCTTAAATGAGAAAGAATCATAAGTAAAACTATTTTTTAAATGCTGCAATTTTAAATGTAATTTGCATAAATTAACCAAGAAAAACAAATATAAAACTTAGGTCAACACAAAGATACTCATTTTAATCACTCAAGTGTGTTAATATTTATCACATGATACTCAACTTGTTATACACTTTTACTTTATTTAAATGATACAAAAAGTTAGTCAGGAAATGGCCAAAAAGAAAAGCAGTACTACAGCTTAGCTTAATATCTAAATTATGAGTATTCGCCTAAAGTTGTCTCAGAACACTATTTGCTCTTACACCCCTTGAAGGACAGAAAGTACTTACTTGTTTATAAACTGCTCCAGCCCTTGCTTCCTTTCTTCAATAAAATTGTCATCAAATATTCCATCATCTCCTCTGAAAGGAAGCTGACGCAAAAATGCTTTTCCAGGGAGCGGGGGAACTACAACCTAAAAGAACACAGGAAAGAAAGTTCTTGAAGATGCTTGACTGGGTTGTGAAAATTTATAGAGCACAACATGAAGACAAAGTATATGTTCACTGTGATGGCTATTCTGCAGTTAAATGAGTGATTTTCTTTAAATAGAAAATCAGTAAAAAACACACTGAAAAAAAAAACACATTAAAAAAGAGTCAATGTTTTGGAGGCAAGATAACCTAAGGTAGACAGAATAGACATAGACATAGATCAATGCTCCTTAATGGCATGGCCCATAGCAACTTCTTGAAGCACAAGTATACAAAGAGAACATTCGAGCAATCATGAAATAAAGGCTACGATGCCTCCAGTTTTGATGCCGCTTAGGAAGACCATGCTTTATTACAATGAAAAACTACAGAGATCAAAATCAACTTTCTTAAATAAATGAAGAAATGAAATAGTAACAACATTCTCTCCAGCATGGGCAGATAAGAATTCTGTGGCCTATTTCCTCTACCTCATACCATCTTCATGCAGTCTTTCCTACTTGTATTTGAGGTGCTGATAAAAAAAAAAAAAAATCAACAATTCTGTCACCACGCTTCCACTTTCTTTTTCTTTTTGTAAAAATGTTTATTTGAGAGAAAAAGAGCATACATGTGACCAAAGGGAGGGACAGAGAGAGAGAGAGAGAGAGGGAGAGAGAATCCTGAGAGAGAGAGAGAGAGGGAGAGAGAATCCTCAGCAGGCTCCACACTGTCAGCAAAGAGCCTGAAACAGGGCTTGATCTCCTGAAGCATGAGATCATTACTTGAGCTGAAATCGAACGCTGGATGCTTGACTAAGCCACCCACGTACCCCACCACACTTCCATTTTCTAGGCTAAGAAACATGTCAACTTTCTCCCAAATCCACTACCCCATCCTTCCCCAAAGACCTGTCATTTCTTTCCTAAATACGAACATCCTATTGTTCCCCTTCAAAGTCTAACTATCCTGTAGGGTCAACTTAAACTGATCTCTCTCTTCTAGGAATTATCTAGAGCTCAAATATTTGACCTAAATAGCACCTAGCTATTTATTTCACAGGTTAGTTTGGTTTCTCTGTCTTAGGGGTTCTCACCCACAGCACTATTAACATTTTGAATCACATTGTTTTTTGTAGTGGTGGGGAGGGTAGGGGAAGGAGTTTCTTGGTGCACTGCAGAAGTTTAACAGCAAACCAGGACTCCACCCACTAGACTGGGTAGCACTCTCAGTTGTGACAATAAAAACTGTCTCCAGACCCTGTCAAATGTGTGCTGGGGGATAAAACAGAGGCGCTGGTGGAAAACCCACCAACTTACCCTATTAATGCCTTCAAATCAAGGATACTATCTCAGGCTCCCTATGGTTATTTTTAGAAAAGCTGGGCACACAACACAACAGAAGCTTAAATATCTGTTAAATGACTAACCACTTCGCTGGATCCGTATCTTACACCAAAATAGAGAAAAGGTGTAAGCAAACAAATCAAGAAGAAATATAAATAGTAAACAGAAGTAATTATACGTACTCTTTAAAAGAGGTAAAACCTTAAACCCCTGATGCAGTTTCTATCCTAAAACAATAATCCAGCTGGGTAAAAAAAAAAAAAAAGGGAAAGAGCAACACAACTTCATAAAGAACAGCAAAGAAGAAAATGAATAGCAAAGAGCAAAAAAGAAACACAAAACCAAATACCCAATATAAAATTCATGATTCCTTCCTAGATCTACACTTTTCCCCAGGACCAATGATTAGGGCATCTAAAGATGTATCTCTGTAACTCTGCCTTAGTATTCTTGAATCTCTCTCTCTACACTAATATTTGTGAAGCTGAATGTTAAAACCTGCAGGGACCTAACAACTGAGAAAGAGATCATGACCATTAACTGAGCTCCAACAGAGTAGTTTTTCTGAAGGGCAGGAAAAAACATCTTTATCTATGAAACTACTATTAAAAAAAGGAATCTAGAACCAATGCACTAAACAGATGACTACCATTAATTCAGGACATAATTCAGCATGAAAGTTAAGATCACTATGTATTATCTGCAGAGACATATTCTTCCTAACACAATATTCAAAAAAGTCACTGAAATGGATGGTTAGGTTGTAGGTAAAAGGATTAATGACCTACAAAAATTGTGAGTGGCATGCCCAGCTAAGATTCCAAAGATCTTCAACAAATTATTTTTGCTGAACAAGTCTGGAAAGATCTAGTTAGAATTCTTATACCAATCTAAGAGTCATTCATCCAAACATATGTGTGCACATGTGGGGTGAGAAGTAGATAGGAAAATACTTGGCCAGCATAATATAGTGAAAACATACTAAAATAAAAGCTAAAGACAGCATCAAAATGACCAGTAGACACAATAAAAATCATCTACTTTCTTGTCTCATATAACAGATCTTAGTTAAAAGTACCTGTAAACAGGGGTGCCTATGTGACTCAGTCAGTTAAGCATCCGACTGTGGCTCACAATTTGTGAGTTTGAGCCCCACACTGGGCTCTGTGCTGACAGCTCAGAGCCTGGAGCTTGCTTCCAATTCTGTGTCTCCCTTTCTGTGCCTCTCCCACTCAGCCTCTGTCTCTCTCCCTCTCTCAAAAATAAAAATTAAAAAAATGTTTTTAATTAAAAAAAGATACTTATAAACAAAATAACTTGATTGATTGTTCTTAGCAATACTGTAATAAAAGTACCACTTTCACATAGGTCAAATCCCTCAGATATTTAACTGGTCTATTGTTAGAAGTGAAGTATTGTGCTTCAAAGGACAATAATAAGTGGAAACAATTCATAGATAAAGAGATTTTTGCAAATTAAATATCTCATAAGAGACTTTTAAGAGTTTTTTTACATATTTTAGGTACATCTCAATAATAAAAAGATGAAACACTCAATGGGCAAAGGATCTGGAAAAAAAAAGATTTCTCCACATAAGATATGTAAATAACTGATAAATACATGGAGGGATGATCAACATCATCAGCCACTGGGGAAATGAAAATCAGAACCACAATGATATTCCAACTTCACACATTCTAGGGCAGCTATAATAAAGAAGACAGATAATAATTAAGTGTTGGGGGGGATGTGGAGAAAAGTGGAACTCTCATACACTGTTGGTGGGAATATAAAATGGTGTAGCTGCTTTGGAAAACAGTCTGGGACTTCCTCAAAGTTAAACAGAGTTGTCACAGGACCCAGTAAATACACTCCTAGGTATATACTCAAGAGAAAAGAAAATATATGTCCTAACAAAAAAACCTGTACACAAATGTTCACAGCAGCATTATCTATGATAGTCAAAAAGCAGAAATAACCAAAGGTCTACCAACTGATGAATGGACAGATAAAGTGTGGTATATCAACACAACAGAATATTATTTGGCAATAAAAATAAATTAATTAGGAAAGAAAGAACTAGTGTTTAATGTTGAAAACACCTTCAGTGAAAAAAGCCAGACCCAAAAGACTACATATTCTCTGCTCTTATTTATATGAGAACAAGGAAATCCATAAAGAAAATAGGTTAGTGGCTGTGTAGGGTTGGAGGAAAAATTGGTAGGGACTACTAATGGATATGGGATTTCTTTTATGGAGTGACTAAGATGTTCTAAAACTGACTAGTGATCACTGCACAACTTTGTGAATATGCTAAGAACCACTGAATTTACCCTTTAAAGTTTATTTCTATTTATTTATTTTGAGAGAGAGAATGTGTATGTAAGACACAGAGAGAGGAGAGAAAGTCCCAAGCATGCTCCATGCTATCAGCACAGAACCTGACTTGGGGCTTGATCTCACTGAGCTGAAATCAAGAGTCAGATTCTTAACCAACTGAGCCACCCAGATGCCCCTAAATTTTACACTTTAAATGGGTGAACTCTATGGCATGTGAATTATATGTCAATAAAGCTGTTATTTTTTCAAAAGGTGCTATATACATTCACCAAATGTTTATTAAACACTCCAATGTGCCATGTGCTTTGTTAAGCAAAGCCCAAAATCTATCACTTCTTCCCATAAGTCAGACAGAGAAAGACAAATACTGTATGATCCCACTTATAGGCAGAATCTTAAAAAAAAAAAAAAAAAAAAAAAAAAAAAACCAAACCAAAAAANAAAAAAATCAAACTCCTAGCAACAAAGAGTAGCAGAGACTAGTGGTTGCCAGGGATTGGGAGATGGGAGAAATGGTGACATGCTGGTCAAAGGGTACAAACTTCCAGTTATAGGATGAGTAAGTTCTGGGGATTTAATGTAAAGCATGGGGAGTATAGTTAACAATACTGTATCATATACTTAAAAGTTGCTGAGAGAGTAGATCTGAAATGTTCTTACCAACCACCACTACCACCAAAAACAATTAATAATAACTATGTGAGGTGATGGTATATTAACTAAGCTTATTGAGTTCATCATTTTACAATATATACGTAAAACATAAACTTACATAATGTTGTCAATTATATCTCAATTTTAAAGCTGAGGAAAAAGGATACTTCTTCCCTATGGTCATAAAAAATGTCATCTTTGTTACCCATAACTTTCCTAACTTGTTTTGTACATTTAGATCTTAAAACCATCCATTTTATACACAGTGAGTTATAAATTTTTATTCCTGGACAGTCAAATGTTTCAACCCGATTTACTGAATATAAATTCTTTTCCCTACTGATTGACAATGTTATTTTTGTTCTGAACTAAATTTCTAATGAACACGCAAGTCAGCTGCTAAGATCTATACATTCTAAGTTCTACTACATTCAGCTAATCTATTTGCCTGTTCCTAAAGCAATAGCAAACTGTTTTAATTACTATAGCTTAAAAAAATCTCTGATGTCTGCACATACTCAGTACATGCTGAAAATAATTTTACTCTTCTTGAGCTTCCTTTCACTGTAAAGCTCATATAAAAAGCTCTGTAAGTTCATTAAAAAAATCAAGATTTCTATTAGAATTTCATGAATTTGTAAATAAGTTAGAAGATAATGCTTTACTTTGATCAGCTTTACTGCTAAAATGTCACCTCTATGTGAAGCCTTCCTTTGACCACTCTATGAAAGAGTACTCTCCTGGAACTCCCTACTTCCTGTTGTTTTGTTTTTTTACAACATATCACTCTCAGACATACTATGTATCTTAGTATTTTTTCTGCTTTCCCTTCACCACCACCCCAACTTCCCCAACTGAATGTAAGCATCATAGAAGTGGGGACTTAATATATTCACGGCTTTATCTATAACTCATTGCGCATACAGAATGAGCTCTCAAATGTTTATAGAGTAAATGAATCTTCAAAAGTGAATATTCCAAAACAAGAATGCAGTATTTCTATTTATTAAGTTCTGTTTTTGTCTTTCAGTGAAGTTTTGAAGTTTTCTTTACATGGGTCTTATATTTCTTTTTTATTTTACTCATAAACATTTTATGCTTTGACAGTCTTTTTAAGAAAATTGTTATTTATTTATTTTGAGAGCGAGAGAGCAACTCAAAACCATGAACTGTGAGATCATGACCTGAGCCAAAATCAAGAATCAGCTACTCAACCAACCAAGTCACCCAGGTGTCCCTATACTTTGATAGCCTGTTGAGTAAAATTGTTTTTCCTTTACGTTTCGATGGAATGTGGGGATTTGTGTATATTGCTCTTGTATCTAGCCACAGGTATCTGGTTAAGAAGCTTTCCTTCCACTTCAACTTATCACACTTCAGAAATGAGTAGAAGCCAGCCCGACCCTAATTCTGGGCGCCTACCGTTATCAACTTTTTTAATGACTCTAGTCATTAAGTAACTTTTCATCTGAGCACACCATGCCCTTCCAGGATTCCATGTCTTTGATCTTCTTCTGACACAGGGCTGAAATAAGGGACTAGAAAGAGACCTTGCCTTGCTGAAGGTCTTTTGTAGCCAAAGCCACCAAGTTTTCTTTCAAGAGAAGACGATTTTATGTAACAGTTTTAAACTTGCATGTATTGGGGCACCTGAGTGGCTCGTCAGCAACCAACTCCTGATTTTGGTTCAGGTCATGATCTCACAGTTCATAGGTTTGAGCCCTGCACTGGGCTCCACGCCGACAGTGCAGAGCCTGTTTGGGATTCTCTCTCTCCCCCCATCTCTCTCTGCCCCTCCCCTGCTCTCTCTCTCAAAATAAATAAACTTAATTGCACGTAGCAACCTATTAAACCATGACCATCATTTAAAAAGCTAAGCTGAAAAATATCAGGACATATCAGAGTAAGGTAAGTACTGGTTTATGGAAGTTTTGTTATATATACATGTGTGATACTGAAAAAAATATTATGAGTCAGTAAAAGAAAAAAAAAACAAAAAGAACCCCTGGAATTACAGTGATATAGGAGACATATTAAAGAAGAGAAACTTGGCAAGGAGTGTTTGGGAGGGCAAGACTGAATAGGAAGATGAGGGAAAGGAAGGAAGTAATAGCAAAAAAGTTCTAAGAAGTAACCGTTATCCAAGTATGAGTCAGTAAAGGCCTCAACTGGGCCATTTAAGTAGACAAAAAAGAGTTCTGAGCAAAAATTTTCCTTTCCTTCCTCCATCTCCCATAAAATAAGATTTTTTTCCTTGAAAAAAAATTGTATTTGCTTTTACATCATTCTAGGTAAGTTTTTTGAAAAGTCCTTAACATTAAAAGTCAGAGTGTTTTGCTTTAAAATCTCATTACAAATAATTCTTACCTTGCTCTCTCTTTCTAATTCACTTCGCAGCCACTCAAAGTCACTGTATCTTCTTCTAACAGTAGATTCCTTCAGCTTGAAAATAGGCAGATTTGTCTGAAATTAAAAAAAAAAATCATTCCTAAGTTGAAGCATGGGACAAGGACTTCAAAAAAAGGAGGCCGGGGAATCTGTTTGTCAAACTGATAACAGGGCAAGCGTGGTTACCTTAAGAAAAGAAAATCATAAAGTTATCAAGATGACAATTTTACTCCTAACAAAATAAAACTTCACTAAATGTTAAAAAAGTATTTTACACTGTAGTATTTATTTTTTTATTTTTATTTTAGAGAAGAGAGAGAATCCTAAGTAGGTTCTGAGCACTCAGCACAGAGCCCAACATGGGGCTTGATCCCACTGCCCTGGGATCATGACTGGAGCTGAAATCAGGAGTGGGACACTCAACCAACTGAGCTGTCCAGGGGCCCCTAGAGTACAACCTTTAAAATGCATGTCTGTACATATGCTTTAGGATATAATTCTTCCTGAGGTCAGCTATGTACATTAATGTAGGTCATTTTTTCTGTTTCAGTAATTTGTGAACAGGGGTGAGATAAAGCTAGCTGACTGCCATCCACTTTAGATAGTATCTTACTATACAATACTCACAGGGGAGAGACACCTTAACTACTTTGAAATGAAACAAAAAATATTCTGTTACTATGACTGGAATAGATGTTTCACAGTAAAAGAATAAAGGATTATTCTTTATATGGTGTGTGTGTGTGTGTGTATGTATATACATATAAATTTACATCCCAGTTGGTTAGCACATAGTGCAATAATGATTACAGGAGTAGAATCCAGTGATTCATCCCCTACATATAACACTCAATGCTCATCCCAGCAAGTGTCCTCCTTAATGCCCCTTAGCCATTTAGCCCATTCCCCCACCCAAATTCCCTCCAGCAACCCCCAGTTTGTTCTCTATATTTAAGAGTTTTTATATTTTGTCCCCCCCTGTTTTTATATTATTAATGCTTTCCTTCCCTTATGTTCATCTTAATTTGTATCTTGAATTCCATGAGTGAAGTCATATATTTATCTTTCTCTAACTTCACTTAATATAATACACTCTAGTTCCATCCACGTTGTTTCAAATGGTAAGGCTTCATTTTTTTAAAAATGTTTATTTATTTTTGAGAGAGACAGAGAATCTGAAGCAGGCTCCAGGTTCCAAAAAGTTGTAAGTGCAGAGCCTGACCTAGGACCCAAACCCACGAACCTTGAGATCATGACGTGAGCTGAAGTTGGATGCTTAACCAACTGAGCTATGAGGCTTCATTCTTTTTGACTGCTAACACTCCACTGTATATATGTACCACATCTTTATCTATCCATCTGTCGATGGACATTTGGGCTCTTTCCATACATTGGCTATTGTGAATAGCACTGCTATAAACATTGGGGTGACTGTGCCCCTTTGAAACAGCACACCTGTATCCTTCGGATAAATGCCTAGTAGTGCAATTGTTGGGTCATGGGGTGGTTCTATTTTTAATTTTTTAAGGATTTAAGGATTAAAACTCCATACTGTTTTCCAGAGTACCTGCACCAGTTTGCATTCTCATCAGCAGTGCAAAAATGTTCCTCTTTCTCCACATCCTCACAAACATCTGTCGTTGCCTGAGTTGTTAAATTTAGCCATTCTGACTGGTGTGAGGTGTTATCTCCTTGTGGTTTTGATTTGTATTTCCCTGATGATGAGTGATGTTGAGGAATTATTCATGTGTCTGTTAGCCATCTGATACCTTCTTTGGGAAAGTGTCTATTCATGTCTTCTGCCCATTTCTTCACTGGATTCTTTTTTGGGTGTTAAGTTTGATAAGTTTTTTATAGATTTTGGATACTAACCCTTTATCTGATATGTCATTTGCAAATATCTTCTCCCATTCTGTCAGCTGCCTTTTAGTTTTGTTGATTGTTTCCTTCACCGTGCAGAAGTTTTTATCTTAACGAGATCCCAATAGTTCATTTTTGCTTTTGTTTCCCTTGCCTCTGGAGACATGTTGAGTAAAAAGTTGCTGCAGCCAAGGTCAGAGGTTTTTGCCTGCTTTCTCCTCTAGGATTTTGATGACTTCTTGTCTTGCATTTAAATCTTTCATCCATTTTGAATTTATTTTTGTGTATGCTGTGAGAAAGTGGTCCAGGTTCACTCTTCTGCATGTTGCTGTTCAGTTTTCCCAACACCATTTGCTAAAGAGACTCTTTTTTAATTTTTTTTTTTTTAACATTTATTCATTTTTGAGAGAGACAGAGTGCAAGTGGGGAGGGGCAGAGAGAGAGAGGGAGACACAGAATCTGAGGCAGGCTCCAGGCTCTGAGCTATCAGCACAGAGCCTGACGTGGAGCTTGAANGAGGTTTTTGCCTGCTTTCTCCTCTAGGATTTTGATGACTTCTTGTCTTGCATTTAAATCTTTCATCCATTTTGAATTTATTTTTGTGTATGCTGTGAGAAAGTGGTCCAGGTTCACTCTTCTGCATGTTGCTGTTCAGTTTTCCCAACACCATTTGCTAAAGAGACTCTTTTTTAATTTTTTTTTTTTTAACATTTATTCATTTTTGAGAGAGACAGAGTGCAAGTGGGGAGGGGCAGAGAGAGAGAGGGAGACACAGAATCTGAGGCAGGCTCCAGGCTCTGAGCTATCAGCACAGAGCCTGACGTGGAGCTTGAACCCACAAGCAGTGAGAACATGACCTGAGCCGAAGTCAGACGCTTAACCGACTGAGCCACCCAGGCACCCTAAGAGACTCTTTATTCCACTGGATATTCTTTCCTGCTTTGTGAAAGATTTGTTGGCCATATGTTTGTGGGTCCATTTTTGGGTTCTCTATTCTGTTCCCTGATCTAAGGGTCTGTTTTTGTGCCATTCCATAATGCTTGATGATTACAGCTTTGTAATACAGCTTGAAGTTCAGATTTATGAAGCCTCCAGCTTTGGTTTTCTTTTTCAGGATTGTTTTAGATATTTGGGGTCTTTTCTGGTTCCATACAAATTTTAGGATTGTTTGTTCTATCTCTGTGAAGNGCAATGACATTTTTAACAGTATTTTGTTCCTCTAATCCATGAGCATGGAATATTTTTCCAATACTTACGTCTTTAATTTTTTTCATAAGCTTTCTATAGTTTTCAGTATATAGATTTTTCACCTCTTTGGTTAGGTTTATTCCTAGGTATTTTATATCTTTTGGTGCAACTGTAAATGGGATCGATTCCTTGATTTCTCTTTTTCTGCTTCATTATTGGCATATTGAAATGTAACCAATTTCTGTGCATTGATTTTATACCCTGCGACTTTGCCGAATTCATGGATCTGGTAGGGCAGTTTTTTGGTGCAATCTTTTGGGTTTTCCATATAGAGTACCATGTCATCAGCAAACAGTGAGTGAGTGACTTCCTCCTTGCTGATATAGATACCTTTTATTTCTTTGTGTTATCTGGTTGACGAGGCTAGGACTTTCAGTACTATGTTGAATAACAGTGGTGAGAGTGGGCATCCCTGTCCTGTTCCTGACCTTAGGGGGAAAGCTCTCAGTTTTTCCCCACTGAGGATGATATTAACAGCGGGTCTTTTGTATATGGCTTTTATGATCTTGAGGTATGATCCTTCTATCCATACTTTCTTGACGGTTTTTATCAAGAAAGGATACTATATTTTGTCAAATGCTTTCTCTGCATTTATTGAGAAGATCATGCGGTTCTTATCCTTTCTTTTTCAAAAAAAATTTTAAAATATTTATTTTTGAGAGAGACAGAGTGTGAACAGGGGAGGGGCAGAGAGAGAGGGAGACTCAGAATCTGAAGCAGGCTCCCGGCTGAGCTGTCAGCACAGAGCCCGATGCGGGGCTCGAAATCATGAGCAGTGAGAACATAACCTGAGCTGAAGTCGGGTGCTTAACTGACTGAGCCACCCAGGTACCCCATTGTCCTTTCTTTAATAATGTGATGTATCACACGGATTAATTTGTAGATATTGAACCAGCCCTGCATCTCAGGCATAAATCCCACTTGATCATGGTGAATAATTCTTTTAATGTATTGTTGGATCTCATTGGCTAGTATCTTGTGAATTTTTGCATCCATGTTCTTCAGGGAAATTGGTCTATAGTTCTCCTTTTTAGTGGGGTCTTTGTCTGGTTTTGGAATCAAGGTAATGCTGGCCCCATAGAATGAGTTTGGAAGTTTTCTTTCCATTTCTATTTTCTGGAACAGCTTCAAAAGAATAGGTGCTAACTCTTCTTTAAATGTTTGGTAGAATTCCTCTGGAAAGCCATCTGGCCCTGGACTCTTGTATTTTGGGAGATTTTAGATTACTATTTCAATTTCTTTACTGGTTATGGGTCTGTTCAATTTTTCTGTTTCTTCCTGTTTCAGTTTGGGTAGTTTATATGTTTCTAGGAATTTTTCCGTTTCTTCCAGATTGCCCAATTTACTGGCATATAACTGCTCATAATATTCCCTTATTATTGTTTGTATTTCTGCAGTGTTAGTAGTGATCTCTAATAAAAGATTATTTTTTTTTTTTACTGTTTTATTTATGTGAGAGAGAGAGAGAGTGAGAGAGACAGCGAGAGAGAGTGCACGTGAGTAGGGGAGGGTCAGAGAGAGGGGGGATACAGAATCTGAAACAGGCTCCTGGCTCTGAGCTGGCTGTCAGCACAAAGCCCGACACGGGGCTCAAACCCATGAACCGTGAGATCATGAGTTGAGCCAAAGTCGGACGCTTAACCGACTGGACCACCCTGGCGCTCCATAAAAGATTATTCTTAATGGTCTTCAAATAGAATGCCAGAAACTAGCAGGGAAAGAGTACAATGTCTGCATTCCTACTACTAGTGGGAAACTAGGAGTTACATAGATTAGATCAGGTTCATAGATCTACAGCTTTACAGGCTGACACCAAGTTTAAGAATTGGAAATATAATGCCCAGTACTTTGAGGATATACTGGAATGGAGACTGTTCTTTACAAGACTGCAAGGAACACTTACATCAACCTCTAAATTTAAAGTAACAAGAAAGATTTCTACTTTTTACTTATCCCTATAAAAAGAGAAAATACACTACCAAACCCAATTTAAAATGGTTTATGATTAAGGACTATTAGCAGAAGCAGTGTATTACCATGACTTTATTATCAAGAACAGAACTTAAAATGCATATAATAATATCACAAGGTTTACAAGGGACAAAAATCATCTAAAACAATGCCATACCACACTGAAAATGCGATTTAATACTATATACTCTTGGGGGCATCTGGGTGACTCAGTCAGTTAAGCATCTGACTTTGGTTCAGGTCAAGAACTCACAGTTCGTGGGTTCAAGCCCCACATCAGGTTCCTTGCTGGCAGTGTGGGACCTGCTTGGGATTCTCTCTCTGTCTCCGCCCCCTCCCCCTCCCCGGCCCACTTGTGCTTTCTCTCTCTCAAAATAAATAAACTTAAAAAAAAACCTATATACTCTTAGATTACATTTTATCTTTAATTCAGTTTCTGTACTTGTAGAAGAGCAAAATGTTTTACAGTTGAAAAGAAAAAAATATCACCAGAAGGAATACTTTGTATATAGGGACATCATCCATCAGGTAAAACTCACTCTTAAAAGAAAATTTCATCTGTTAAGCTTAATACCACTGATAAGTTATTGTCATTCAGCAAAAGAAAAGCTTTTTATTCAGGACCTTAAACCCATTTTGTAGTAGGTCTCAATTTTTTTCCAAAGTGTATTAGCTTCTCTATGTTGTATACCTTATAGCTTGGAATCCTCTACAGATGCTATTGGGCATAACACTGGATAGGTTTCAAGCATGAAACCAAATCTCACAAGAGGTTTAAAAGCACTTGAATTTTCTTTCCCAGGTAACCACAACATTTGTTCATTGTATTAATGACTAAGAGCAAAATTGCACCTAACAAGACTCTTATTATACTAAAAGTCAAGCTTATATTTAGAGATGCTGGCTTGCTGTACAGAAGGGTATTCTTATTCCCCACAGGGAATAAAATTAGGTCCCCTGGGGAGCAGGATGATAATTCCCAGAAAGAAAGCACTGGATTATTTCTCTCTAATTTCACCCATTGGCTTTTTAACCAAGCTCACCCTTCCGCATTAAAATATTAAGTCTTTGTAAGTGTCTAAAGATATAAAGGCTTTTATAGAATTGAGTGTTTTCTGCAGGTGAGATTTTACATTTTGAATTCCCTCCTCTCAAATTACTTTACAAAAGGGATTAGCTGCTCTCTTTATTCAATATGTTAAGATCAAGCTTGTGAAAGAGTTCCCTAAGAATTTTCATACTTCTGGGTACGGAAGTCCGTAAAGTTAATCTCTGAAACAACATATCAAGCTTACAGGTACAATGTTGAGGGAAGAGTGCCAATTCAGCTCATTTTACCTTCCATTTTCCCTTTTGAACTTTTGACACAATCATGACTATATCTGATTCACTTTAATAGAAGAGGAGTGGGAGGGAGAAAAAGTCCATTCCTTTCTATGATTAGCTAATAGTTTTGATAGATTATGTATTTAAAAAAGGATCACCGTTAAAGAAAATTCTTTTATTTAGTTTCCTCAGCTGGCTAGACTTTCTCTTTACGTGAGAAGTGCTTTAGAGGTTTGATCAAGTCACATTATGTAATACGTTTTAGAGGGAATTTTAATTTTAAAATTTAATTTTTTATTTTGAGAGAGCGAGAGTGCAAACAAGTGAGCAAGGGAGAAGGGCAGAGGGAGAGAGAGAATTTTAAGCAGGCTCCATGCTCAGTGCAGATCCCAACATGCTCCCATGACCCTGGGATCATGAATTGAGGTGAAATCAAGAGTCAGGCACTCAACCAACTGAGCCACCCAGGCTCCCTGCATCATGAATTCGTAATATTTACACATTACATTTGGAGTGGCAAGTTAGCCTGCTAACTTCCTCCTGATCAACACTCATGTCTTTCAACTTGATCAAAATAAAAATGAAAAAATGAGGTGTTTTTTGATTACAAATTCTTCATTAGTCACTTTCAACTTATTTAACCCTCATAAAATGTTTCAGCTTGGTTTTCTAAACAGGGAAGGGTTAGAATGATTACTTTTTTTTCTATAGGTTTAGGAAGATTCAAGCTATAATTACAGTTTGGGAACATCTATACAAAGGGCTAGTGCTAGGTATGTTGGGTAATATAAAGATGACTGAGATGGAGCCCAGCCCTTATGAAGCTTACACTATAATAGTGAGGTTAAAGGATAAGTTATATAAAAAGTTTAAATTTACATGGTTAAAAATACACCACAAGCAAAAACAAAGATGAAAGACCAACAAAAATCTGTAGGCAAATATTTGCAACATAAAACAAAAGGATAACTTTATTAAAATATAAAGAACCAGTGAAGGATAAAGATGAATAAAACGAGCAGAACACAGAAAGATTAATGGCCAATAATGTTTAACTTCTGTCACACAAGAACTGCTAGTTAAAACAGTAAGATCCCATTTTCACTCATCAGGCAGGTATTACATTTTAATACCTAGTGGAGGTATGGGAAGAGACAGAGACACTCCATCTGCTGATGGAGTAAAAACTGGTACAACCTTTAAGCAGGGCATTTTGGTGACTCTATCACTCTTTTATATGCATATATCTTTTAAGTCAACAATCCCACTAGGAATTAATCCTACAAATATTCCCACATATACAAAAAGACATTGGTGTATAGAAATTTACTTAAGCATTGTTCATGTAACAGTAAAACAAACAAAACCTAATAAAACTGCAAGCATAAAATGAAATATTATACAGTTTTTTTTTTNATACAGCTTTTACAAACTACAATTTAGCCACAGACTTACTGGAAAGCCTGTCTAAGATGTGTTAAGTATAAGTTTCAGAACAGGGGCAACTGGCTGGCTCAGCAGTGCATGGA
>NW_027532594.1:4397920-4414888 GCF_008692635.1 Crocuta crocuta
CCCACCCCCGTTGGAGGTAGAGACTACATAAAAAAATAAAATTTTATAAAAATAAAAGAAGTTTCAGAACAGTATATACAGTATGATACCATTTGTAGTAATGGAACTGATAGCTGATTTGGCCAGCATTTTTTAAACACATGGAGTAAGCCATACTATAGGAAGACAGTTGAGAATGGTGAAAACAGTGTGAACTACATGCAGAGTAGTCTAAAGCATAGATCATGGGAAAACTGAAAAGGTTAAACTGTGCCCTAAGTATCTGGAGAAGGTATATATCTGTTAGCACCAGGAGTTAACAAACCTCTAAGAAGAAAATAACTCTGAAACAGAAAACGAGGACAGAAAAGTTAACACAAAATTGAAGCCACAGAATTGGAGAGATTAGCTACATGTTTGTGCATGAGGCAGCATGAAGAACAGCTGATTCTAGTCTCATCACCAAAAATCTGGAACTATGTATGGTGAGACATGTTAACTAGACTTCTGTGGTGATCATTTCACAGTGTAAGCAAATATGTAATCATTATATTGTACTAATGAAACTAATGTAATATGTCAATTGTACCTTAAAAAACAACAACGGTTGGTTCTAGCTATTTCTAGGGTTTATCTGCTTGAAGAATATGGACAAGAGCCAGGCTACTGAGGCAAAGTGAAGCAAAAATTCCTTATAGGTTTTACTTGGGATTTCAGTTAAAATGCTTTAGACTTACTGAGAGAGAAATAAAGTGAATTCTGAAATTAAATGTAAATCAGAATTAAATATGGTTAACTTATTTAAGATGACTAAAACTTCTGAAATTTTTAAAAGGCAACATTTAATATTCTGTCTCTCTGACATTCATATTTCCCCCCTAATTTTAGAAGGTGTTCTAAACTGCTCACACTGAGCATAAACTAGAAGCCACTATTATCTGCCTAGCTACTGTTACTTTACCTAACAAGCAAAAGTGTCAAACTCAGCCGTTCATATAACAATATTGTTTTGTAGGAACAGTGACCAGAAACAGGCAAGATTGGGACAAGTAAAACTAAAGTCCACTACCAGGCAAGAGCAATAAACTAAGCCATAGTCTTCATCTATTTGTGAAGTGTCTATCATTAGTAAGTGCTGAAGGCAAGTTTGAATAAGCCTGGTCTTCTCAATTACATTCATGGAATTATGAAAGCTGTACAAATCAGGTTTCACTATACATCTGAAGGAAAGACACAGGCTCTTATGAACAGGTCCATCAACTATTCCCATAAGATCTATATAAGAACCCCAATGTTAACAATCACTTAAAGCTATGTCAGGACTATGGCCCAAACTAACATTTAAAAGGCAAAGAATTACAATGATCTGCCTCTCAAAAAGTTAAGTACCTTGGTACCTGGAATTCACAAAGTCTAAAAAATGTATTTTATTCACCATTCCAAAATATGCCTTTTTAATCATTATAACCCAAATACTGTAAATTTGTCACCACTACTTACTAACATTTCTTTGGAAAACTATAAAATACACTACCTGTATAATCAAGGGAGGCAAAAACTGAGACTACAAAAATGTTATTTGACACTGAAAGGAACTTTGAAATACACATCTAAAAAGGGGACACAATGTTAAAAAGCCAGAGGAAAAAAAATCCAAAATTTCTACTCTATATCCTACCACTACTACCAAAATCAAAGACATCTTCAACCCAGTTAATGCTTCAGAATTACCTAGGTAGTTAAAACAATTCTTTTTTTTTTTTTTTTAATTTGTTTCTGAGAAAGAGAGAGAGAAAGAGACAGCGTGAGCAGAGGAGGGTCAGAGAGAGAGGGAGACACAGAATCCGAAACAGGCTCCAGGCTCCGAGCTGGCTGTCAGCACAGAGCCTGATGCGGGGCTTGAACCCACGAACCGCGAGATCATGACCTGAGCCGAAGTCGGACGCTCAACCGACTGAGCCACCCAGGCGGCCCAGTTAAAACAATTCTTAAATGGAAGTAGAACACAAGTAGAGAAAAGTGAACACACAACATTGAGGATAGAGCTCAATATGCTTTCAGATTGGTAGTAATCTGGGTATGCTTTCAGATTGGTAGTAATCTGGGTAGTCTCTAAAAACCAAACCAAACAAAAAAAAAACCAGTCGTGAGGCCTAACAGAGCAATTAGTTTCTAGCGGAAAAAGGCTTTTAAAAAAGTTCCCCAGATGATTAACACGCAAGTTTAGAAACTATTACTCTAACGTGTCTGACTGGTTCAAAAGATCCTACAACAAGCAGCTACACCAGAGCTGAGATGGACATTTATAGCTGAAAATGTCCACATTAAAAAAGATGAACTATCTCAAATGAATAAACTTCCACCTTAGGAAACTAGAAGAACAAACTAAACAAAAAAGTAGAAGGAAGGAAATAATAAAGATCAGAGTGGAAATAAGTGAAATAGAGAACAGAAAATGAGAAAATACAAAGGAAAAAGCATTCAATGCTTCAAATAAATGATGTTATGACATTTTAATCAAATTTAAGATTATTTTTAATATCTTGTTTTACAAAACTTCTGCCAGGCAGTCTTACTATTCTTTCTATAGACAAAGAAAAGTCAGTAACCCTACTTTTTCATTCTTTCTTTCAAATTTTACAGAGATTCAGTCATTCAGTATGAAAGCATACACTTTATGATATTCTGCATCACAACAGTGGTTAAGGGCAGAGGCTGTGTCTAGGTTCAAATTCCAGCACTATCATTTAGCTGACTTGGGTAAGTTAACTTGTTTTCAATTTGCTCACCTATATAAACTGGGGATAATAATGTGAAGGTATACCAAAATAGATGGTTTAGAAGTTAAACTAGCCCAGATAATTTCTTTTTTACTACTTGGGAAGTCATACAAAGGATAAGATTTTAGAAAAAAATTTAAAAAGGAATCAAGTTCTGCCTTGTTATCTCTTTGGTCTTTCAACTTAGAACAGTCTTCCTTTTTTTGCCACTCAACACATTGACAATTTTACACACTGCAAGCCAGATATCTGAGATACTTTAAAAATTTGGGTTTGTCTGTCTGTTTCCTCATGACCGGTTTCATGTCCTGCATTTCTGGCAGCAATGTTCCTAACAGCAGGAACGTCGAAGCTTTCTCAGTGCATCCCATCAGAAGGGACGTGATGTCAGTTTGTCCTATTATTGGCTCACTTGATTAAGGTTAAGTCAGCCAGATTTCTCCAATGTAAAGCTACCTTTTTTCCTCTTTATAGTAAGTTTTTTCTTATTCTTGCACTTGGCCTTGTACTAAAATTTAGTGCCATTTGGAATTTACCCACCTAAACTTAAAACTTACAAAACCGTCAGAGCACAAAATGCATTCTGCTTCTTGGAGAAACTTACACTTTCAGGTGAAGTTATTTGCCTGACTTTAACGATGAGGAGGCTGGCTTACTGCATGAAAGCCCTACTCCCTGCGAAATACACGGTCAACATACAGATTTGTTAAGTATATTATGTTCACAGTTTTAGTAAATAGATTAAGAAGAGGATTTATAGTCTATTTGGCTAAAATGAAGCCATGGATATTTGCACTTGCTTTAGGAGAAATTCAGAGCAATTCTCAAGCTTCTGTATATCTTGCCTTTTCATTTGGAAAAGAACATATTTTGCAGAGCACATGAAAAGGTGATGGACTAATCACACCAGATACCTGGGACATTCAGAAGACTTGTCAAACTAAAGACTTAAAGAAAATAATTCAGTATTATTTAGTTGGTTTTTATTTGTTCTAATAATATACTAGAAACAAAACTCCAAAGGGATGAAACATCATGAGATGTCTATGTGCCTATACTCTACAACTGCTATTTAGTGGTGAGCATAGGACAACCAGCAGATGTTTTAAATCCCTAGGCTGTACACCCAAACTAATATAACACTGTGTCAACTATACACAAATACAAACAATTAAAAATGCTGCCATTGTATAAAAAAGAAACCAGCCATTTTTCAGAAGGTACTAACCACAGAGTAAATCATTAGGAATCCAAATAGACATTATACGCTGAAAAACAGATTTTTGAAACCATAGTATAGAGCTCTAAAATGCGTGCTCCCTTCACATGTATGTAAGCAGAGGAAACTGTCACACTGGTCTTCAAAAGGCTGGGTCTTACACATTTACACAGGCTGACCTATTAAAGTCAGCGGCTCAAAGATATCCTATATGTAACCTGATTATCACTGGTAGCCAAACAGAAAACCAAGCCTCAAAATGTAATCACCTGAATATAGCTTAACAATTGATATTAGAAAAATGTTTACTAGGTGTTTCTAGTGTTTCTTCAGATAGTGTCACATGTACATTTGAAAAAAAGAGACTGGCAACAACATCAAAAGTATACTCAATAGACCATACTCTATTTAGCCAATCCTAAGAGATGTAAATGGATGCCTCACTTGAGTTCTCATTAAACGGCTGCATTTCTCCAAATATCTACATCTAGAGATAAAGGATAAGCTGAGAAGTGCTTAAGCTATTACCTCGCCCTTCAGTACTTTTGATACTTGTTTTACCCAGTCTGGAACAGCATGAATAACTGGAGATATGGTTTATAACCTAGATGAACTCTAAATATGGCTGGGGAGAAGTCATTTAAGTGAAGAATAAGCTTTTAGTCCAGAGAACCTTTGAAATGTAGATTGTCACTAAGCCAAGGTATTTAGTTTAGTTTCTTTCTTTGAAAAAAAAAAAAAATTAGGACATGGCCTTCTAGTGATACAATTTCCCACTATTTTAAAAGCAGTATTCTTTTTTTTTTTTTTTTTTAAATGAAGTATAGTTGACATACAATATGATATTAGTTTCAGGTGTACAACATGAAAGTAGTATCCTTTACGGCATAATTTCCAAAACAGTAGAGAAGAAATTATCTAGACTGCTTTAATGCAGAAATCAAGTAATTCCATATACTTTTCCTACTCTGTCCATAGTCTTCATTTGTGAACTGGCAACAAGACTCATTTGTGAGCTCATGCAAGGTTTTCAATGAGCAACCTTTAAGGAAACTGGGAAGTAATAATTCTTCTGTAAAGAAAAACTTGTTTATAACAGTTCATGAACATTTACATTAAGTTTATGTAGGTTTCTCCTGAAAGAAAACTGCCCATTAATAGCCTACAAGCTTTTCTGGACAATTTTAAAAATGCAAAACTATTTTCTGTATCTTCCCAACATGCCTCCTGGTAAGAATTATCTCAGGAGTTTGAAACCCCCCCCCCCCCACTCCCCACACACATTCCCAGTGCTACCACCTACAGAATTTCATTCAAATGAGTCTGAGGTGGAACCTAAACATCAGTATTTTTAGGTAATTCTAAGGTGCAGCAGGGCCGAGAATCCCTGCTCTAGAACCACTGGCCTACACCTAGGACCTGTGAAACAGGGCAGGGGAGCCAAGGAATCTGTATGACCACCAAATGATTTTAGTTTACCCAGGACAATTATGGGCAATAATATTTTACCTCCTCAAGGACAGTGATTTGGAACTAAGCTCAGGAGAGTTAAGTGGAAATGGGATGCAAAGTCATTGTTAAGTAAAACTATAATGTGGAAACCAATGGAAGAATATTAGTTAAGAAACTATTCATTAAGTGTATTCTAAATTTTTATATATGTACTATGAAGCACATATGGACTACAGGAATATAAAAAAGATCTCTTCCTCAAGAGATATTTACAGCATGAAATCAGAGGGTGGGGAATGTTTAAAGTAGAGCAGAAATAAAATAGATAAAGAGGTACCTGGCTGGCTCAGTCAGTGTAGCATGCAACTCTTGATCTTGGGGTTGTGAGTTCAAGCCCCAAATTGGGTGTAAAGATTAAAAATAAAAAATTTGGGGGCACCTGGGTGGCTCAATTGGTTAAGCGTCCAACTTCAGCTCAGGTCACCACCTTATAGTTCATGGGTTTGAGCCCCACACTGGGCCATGCACTGATAGTGCAGAGCCTGCTTGGGCCTCTCTCTGCCCCTACCCCACTTGTGCTTTCTCTCTCAAAATAAACAAACTTAAAAAATAAAATAAGGGGCGCCTGGGTGGCTCAGTCAGTTAAATGTCTGACTCTTGGTTTCATCTCAGGGCATGATCTCATGGTTCATGGGTTTAAGCTCCGCGTCGGGCTCCATGATAACAGTGCAGAATCTGCTTGGGATTCTCTCTCTGCTCCCCCCTCTCTCTACACCTCTTCTGTCTGCTCTCTCTCTCTCAGAATAAATAAACATTAAAAATAATAATGAAATAAATAAAAATGTTTAAATCTCCAAAAAAACCCCACCCCACTACATACATTATGAATAACAACACATTAAGTTTGCATGGCAGGCTCATAAAAAGCATCCATAAAGTTAGGGGCACTTGGGAGGCTCAGTCAGTTAAGTGTCCAACTCTTGATTTTGGCTCAGGTCACAATCTCACAGTTCCTGAGAGTGAGCCCTGTGCGTAGGCTTTCTCTCCTTTTCTCTCTGCCCCTCCCCTACATGCACGTGCTCTCTCTCTCAAATAATAAACTAAAAAAAAAAGTACCCATACAATTAAAAAATTAACAGTAATACATATTCCTTTGTAGACATTTCATTTGGTATATATCCTTTCAGACTTTTATGTGTACAACTTCTATTTTTATTAACTATGTTATGAGTTGTGCAACTGGTATCACTAACATGATTATATACAGACATTACCTATATGAGAGGTGGTATAATACAATAATTAAATATGCAGCTCTGGAACCAGACAATCTAGTTTTAATCCCAACTCCTGCATTAACCAGTTATCTCACCCTTGGCAAAATGCTATGGATGAGAGCTAGATGAAGCCTGGATACAGATCCAGGGAATTTATATACTTTCCTTAGGACAAAGAGCTAACGGTGAAATTACTGAGCCAAAGGTTGTAAATGCTAAGGCTTCATAATGTCTCCAAAGAGGTTATACTATACTGTAGACTGAGGAGGTGCATAACTGTAGTAGCCTACTACTCTGGTTGCCTACAATAAATCATGCCTCCCAGTAGCTTTCTGTATCGTCTCCTATGTTGACTCGGCCATATGAACGCCTTTGATGAATGGTATATTACCAACTATTTGAGAATGGGGCTTGTCCTCTTGCAACATCTATTCATAAAGATATTCTCTCTTAGAACCCAGACACCACTATTCTATTAAAAGTCTAGTTATTCAGGGTTGCCTGGGTAGTTCAGTCGGTTAAGTGTCCAACTTTGGCTCAGATCATCATCTTGTTGTTCATGGGTTTGAACCCTGCACTGGGCTCTGTGCTGACACATCAGAGCCCGAGCCTGCTCTGGATTCTGTCTCCCTCTCTCTGCCCCACCCCCACTTATACTCTGTCTCTCTCTCTCTCTCAAAAATAAATAACATTAAAAAAAAAGTCTAGTCACCCACATGGAAGAAAACTCAGGACGTGATCAATAGCCCCAGCTGAACTCCCAGTTGATAGCCAGCCATATGACTGATCATCTTGGAAATAAATTCTCCAGCCCCAGGCAAGCTGCTCCAGCAGATATCAAGGACATCAGAGATAAGATGTTCCTTCTAAGACCTAACCAAACTGCAGAAATGTGATAAAGTGAATGTTGTTTTAAGCCACCAACTTTTGGGGTTGTCTGTTACACAGTAACAGATAACTGAATCAGTAACCTGACTTTGGTAGAATTATGCTAAATTAGAAGCATACTGAGAGAGCAGTATTTCATATAAAAATATGGTACCTAGTTAAGTGTATATACTTTTTAATTTTTAACTCTTTGCCATTAACTTTTTTGCTTCCTTATGAGCTCCCGACTATGTTCTGAGCAGCTGAGATTCCCAGAAAAGCTAAAACAGTTCACTGCATTATTATGGATTATTTGGTTAAGGAAGTGTTTCTCCATAATGTAAGAAGCGAATGAACTGAAGTTTTCCTACTCTAAACAAAAGCAAGGTCCCAAAATAAAAGCTGTAATTTAAGACTAAGTTGCTTTTTCTGCACTAACCTGATAAACTTCTAAGAATAGATAGTATGAAATAATTTGCCACCTACATTATAAAAGAAGCTGAGATGTTTCTTCAAAGAATGAAATATTACCTGTAACATGAAAACATGAAAAGGCATATTTAATGAGTCTTAATTCTCTAAGACATGAGTGATACCTATATTAATAGACTCCTTTCTCTTCTTGTGAGAGTGATTAGCAATAATAAGAGCAACTACACAATGATATTAAATACTATATACATGCATGCTTTCAATGTAGAGACTGACAGCAGTGTCATTACAATACTTTATTCCTTTCATAAAACCCCACAAAGAGTGATTATTGTTCTAATAACCCAAAAGTACTCAAATCACTAACACAAAACCCTTTTATTAGAAACAGTAAGTAACTCTCTTAAGAATCCTAATAAACTATTGGAAAGAGCACAGGTCACAAGAGGGGTTGTAATTTGTCATCAAAGATTTCAATACATTATTAAGTCCATATAATTCAAAAAAATTTCTTGCTAGCATACTCTCTTTAACTGTTAGGTATACTCAGTGTTTGCAAGGTGGTGGGGGGCTAACAAGCAGGGTGTTCTGTTTCTGTCCCTCATAGTTTAAGTTCAGTTCTGAGTATTTGGTCTAGCCTCTTTTCTCCTCAAACTTTCCTTTCCCCGCCGCCTCCTCTGAGTTGTGATGTTTGTAAGAAAAGGAAATCATTCCAGATCCTAATATATGTGAGTATATATATTCATTCAATATTTCCTTTGCACATTTCTAAACTTAGCACAGTAGGAGCTAATCATAAATTTGTGATACCATTTCTGATTTCTGGAAGCAGTAAGAAACAGATAAATTACTCAAACAGACCTGGGTTCAAGTTCTCCTCTGGAATTCATTAACAGTATGACCAGGTCAAGTTACTTTCCTTATCTAAATCTGAGTTGCATCACCTTAAAAATGAAGATGTTGCCATTTATCTCAATAATTAAGAACTATTATTACTTCACACATATTATCACTTATTGGCTACCCAGTGTATGGCAAGTACCATGCCACAGGTCACACTTAATCCTCCAAAGTTTCACTTTGTGGCTGAAGAAACTCAAAATGTGGAGTGAGGTAATTTGCTTAGGGTCACATGCATACAAATAGGCAGAGAGAGAATTCATGTTCAAGTTCAAAACTCATGGTCTTAAGGCACACTCACAGTACCTAACCCAAAGTAGATGTTAAATAAATAAAACTTTAAAAACTCCACTAAGCATTTAATAAGTACCTAAACAACTACTATGTGCAAGAAACTAATACTTGATCAAGAAGCCTTTAAAAACACTTAAACACTGCACAAAAAGTGCTTCTGAGCACACATAAATTAACATTAAAAGCATAATAATATTAATAAGATCTCTTCAAAATATGAAATCTCAAAGAAAAGTATAATGTAAAAAGGTAAGGGTGCGGGTGCCTAGGTGACTCAGTTGGTTAAGCATCCTACTTCAGCCTGGGTCATGATCTCGCAGTTTGTGGGTTCAGGCCCTAGGTCAGGCTCAGGGCTGACAGTATGGGACCTGCTTGGGATTCTGTCTTCCTCTCTCTCTGCCCCTCCCCCACTCACTCTCCTCTGTCTCTTTCAAAAAAAAAATTAAAAGAAGTATTTTTTAATAAAAAAATTTTTAAAAAGGGTGGAGTTGCTGGAATGGTGGAGTAAAGAACTAAGCAAAGCCTTCCTGCACTCCCAAAATCTGATAAAAACTAGATGAACACGTTGAGGTGCTTGGGTGGCCTCAGTCAGTAGAGCATCTATCTGACTCTTGATCTAGGCTCAGGTCATGATCTCTTGGTCTGTGAGATTGAACCCCACGTTGGGCTCTGCAATGACAGTGTGGAGCCTGCTTGTGATTCTCCCTCTGTCCCTCCCTCACTCTCTAAATAAATAAATAAACATTAAAAAATAAAAAAGCTTAGGGGTGCTTGGGTGGCTCAGTTGGTTAAGCACCTGATTATTGGGTTTCAGCTCAGTTCATGACCTCATACTTCATGGGTTCAAGCCCTGTGTAAGGCTTTGCGCTGACAGCATGGATCCTCCTTGGGATTCTCACTCTCTGCCCTCTCCCCCCTTGCTCTCTCTTTCTCAAAAATAAAAAAACCTAGACAAATATGTCAAGGACAACCCTATCAGGATTCTGAAAACTGGCTGAAGACCTATAACAAATCAAAAAACATTTACTCAAGAAAAAATAGTGAGCCGCAGGTAAGAACAGTGGAAGTCTGTGTGGTTTTAACCATCTCCCACCAGCTCCATCACTGCTAGAGGGTGATAACTGTTAAGGAAGAATGCAGAAAAGTTCCATATGCAGGGGGTATTATTGAGAACAATAGTGATCTTGGTGGAAAACAATGCAGCAAAAAAAAAAAAAAACTGCAACAGCCAAAGGGTCCAAGATTGACTGGCACAGGAAACATACCAGCAGACTTGATGGTAGTTGAGATGTCCTGAGAATGACACAACCATGATGGGCCTTAATAAGTTCTCCCTTACCCCTGGTGGTCTGGAAGGCTGTGTGCTTACACAAAGCTGCATGCAGGCTTAGGAATGATGGCAAGGGCCTTCGTTATCTATAGAGCTCTGGCTGTGAGGCCTTTCACAGATACAGAAGAGCCATGGACACGAGAAGACCCGGCACAAAGTAAAAGTTAGAACTTGTAAACTGCCTATGCTTTGAATTCATTGCTCAACCTACACAGAAATTCACTGTCAAAGGGCAGAAGCTTTAATGGCTCAAGGTGTTTATGAACAACCTCTGACCAAGTCACTGACTAACCACTAAGTTATACTGATCCACGGGTGACCTCTAGGAAACGAGGCTTAACAAACAAACAAGAATGAGAGGGAGTGGGGAATGAGAGAGATTAGCAACAGCATACTCTAGACTTTGTACAGACACGTCCTTAAAAAAATAAAGATATAGTAACAGACCCCCTCTCAGGTGGAGAGGGGGTGAAAAGTGACATAACTCATAAGTCTCTAAAGTATATTACCTAAAATGTTCAGCTTAACAAAAAAATATTATGGAACATGCAAAGAAAGAGGAAAGTGTATTCCATATACAGGGAAAAAACAGAATTGTTTTCAATAGAAACTACTTCAGGGCACCTGAGTGGCTCAGTCGGTTCAGCATCTGACTCTTGGTTTTGGCTCAGGTCATGATCTCACGGTTTGTGGGACTGAGCCCTGCAATGGGTTCTGTGACAGTGTGAAGCCCGTTTGGAATTCTCTCTCTTCCTCTCTGCCCCTACCCTGCTGGTGGGTACTCTCAAAATAAATAAACATTAAAAAAAAAAAAAACAAAACACCCATCTCTGAAGAGGTTCAGTTGTTGGACTTAGCTGACAAGGATTTCAAAACAGCTAACATTATAAATATGTCCAGGGGAGCTGAATGGCTCAGTTGGTTGAGCATCTGACTTCGGCTCAGGTCATGATCTGACAGTCTGTGAGTTTAAGCCCCATGCTGGGCTCTGGGCTGACAGCTCAGAGCCTGGAGTCTGCTTCAGAATCTGTGTCTCCCTCTCTCTCTGCCCCTCCCCTGCTCATTCTCTGTCTCTCAAAAACAAATAAATGTTAAAAAAATTTTTTTAAGTAAATAAATATGTCCAAACAACTAAAAGAAACTATGCTTAAAGAATTCAAGGAAATAATGATGACAATGATTCAATGAATAAGAGCATCTCAACAAAAAGAAAGTATAAGGAAGACCCCGAGTTGGAACTGATGAATTGATAAGTGTAGTAACTGAAATGAAAAATTCATTGGATGAGCTCAACATACTTGAGCTAGCAAACAAAAGGAATCAGTAAATGACAGATCAATAGAAATTGTTCATTCTAAAGAACAGAACCAGAACAAATAGCCTCAGAGACCTGTGAGATGCCATCATAGGAACCAACACACATGTTAATGGGAGTCTCACAAGAAGAGAAAGAAGAATAAAGAATGGCCAAAGACTTTCCAAGTTTGACTAAAATCTTTAAGCTACACATCCATGAAGTTCCATGAATTCCAAGTAGGAGAAACATAAGGAGGTCCACACCTACACATCATGAGTTTGGGTCCCATGTTGGGCTCTGTGCTGACAGCTCAGAGCCTGGAGCCTGCTTCAGATCTGTGTCTCCGTCTCTCTGTCCCCTCCCCCATTCGTGCTGTCTCCAAAAAAAAAACACTAAAAAAATTTTTTTAATTAAAAAAAATTGCCAAATAAAGTGTTGCACAATTAAACAATCTTTAAAACAACAACCAAGAATTTAAGTTAGGAAGTTATAAAAATGGAAGTTCTCTTGGACATTGCAATGAATCTGTAACTGAAGCTGTTTTTGCTTTGCACCTTGTTCAACCCTTTGCAGCCAATGTGGACTCCTTACCAACTTCAGGTGTTTAAGAAGGTACTGAAGTGTATACTGAGGAACAACACTGATTTAGGAAAGTGCTTTAAAATCCGTACGTAATATCCACTGGTGAGATGCTTTTAGCTTCCCTATGTGAGAGTTTAGTCGTAAGACTTCAATGTTTTTAATCTAACAGACTTTTTCTGAGGCCCTCCCTCATAAAAAAAACCCTTGCGGAAGTGGGGCAGGAAGGGATTTGGGGAAGCATTTCCTCTTCACTGGCCACAGCAAGACCTATAAGAGGCCCAACTTCATTGCAGAACAGGAAATTACTTCAGGGGCCCTAACATAAATATCCTGGGAAGGCCTTGGGGCTCTCAACAGACCTGAAAGCAAATATAATGGAAATCTGTCTGAACCACACAGATTTCACATCTACCTGTACAGGACTGAGAAAATTAAAATTCTGTGCATTCTGGAAGGCACCATTTACTCTCACCCCAGTTCTCTTTTGGTTAAGCTATATTAAGCTATAGACTAACTCTAGTTTATAAACTTGTGCTCCATTTCCTAATATAATAAAATTATCCTACAAAGAAAAGTCTCTAACCCTTGGCTGGATTAAGAAATTTTCTCTTTTGGGACACCTGGTTGGCTCAGTCAGTTAGCATCTCACGAATTGTGAGATCATGATGTGAGCTGAAATAAGACACTTAATTGAGCCAACCAGGTGCCCCCCTCACTTTTTTGAAAGCATTAGAGATTTTTTTTAATAATATTTTTAAAGTTTATTTTGAGAGAAAGACAACGTTCATGCACACATGAGCAAGAATGGGGAGGGGCAGAGAGAAAGGGAAAGAGACAGAATCCCAAGCAGGCTCTGCACTGTTAGCGTGGAGTCCAATGCAAGCCTTGATCCCATGACCCTGGGTCAGGACCTGAGCCAAAACCAAGAGTCAAATGCCTAACCAACTGAGTCACACAGGTGCCCCAAAATTTTGTCTATCTTAATCAGCAGAGAATAGGGAGTGTTTGAAGTGAGCGCATGCTTGGAGTTTGGCACTGTTACAGGTGTAACAGTGAACAGACTATGGAGGGATCACTAATTGAAAACACAGTGAAATGGGGCAAAAAGGTTAAAGAAATTCAGGAGAAAAAGTCCTACATACACTGGTCCCTTCATATATGAACCATCCTATATATTCAAGGCCAATGATCACTTATGACGAACTAACGACAAGTCAAACAAGTCAACTTTGATTCTAGGGAAATTGGACAAACAGATATGTGACAGTTTGAATCTAACACTTCAATTTAAACAGCCACATATGGCTAATGGCTACTATGTTAGAACAGTTTTAGACAAAGACATATCAAAAATTCTAGAGAAAAGCATATCAAAGAACATATTCCTTCTAAATAATCCACTGAACTGTATTCATAACTGATGGCCTACTCCAACCTATAAAGCCTTTCTTAATTTTATGAATGTTTTACCAGATTTTATATAATTAGAATTCTTCTACAATGCTTCTTTAGCTTTGACATTCTTGAACTTTCTTCATATAGAAGCTCTGGGTCCCTTACCTATTTGAAACATATATACATATATATGTATGTATGTATGTATATTTTACTTCATGGCCTTTTATTTTTTTGAGAATTTTTTAAAATTTTTAAGTAATTTGTATACCCAACATAGTGCTCGAACTCACAACCTTGAGGTAAAGAGTTGCCTGTTCTAATGACTGAGCCAGCCATCTGCCCTTACTTCACAGTCTTTTAAGTTGGAGTTGTAAAATCTATCACAAATGGATTTGGATGTTTTAAAAGAACAAACTATTCCTGCTCATTATAAATAAATGCCTGAAGTTAATGTGCAGGTTTCTTTTCAAACTAGAAACCAAGAAAAAAAAATAATGTAACGTCAGAAGAAATTGTGTAGTTATACATTTATCGCCTGAAATACTTAAATATATTTTAGACTCTGAGACCTAGAATCACAAGTTGCTAAAGTCAAAGTACTTTTCTCTTAATGTGTGCAGTTAATAGAAGATACTATTGCTTCCAAGACCTTGCTTGGAATTATGGAGGGTTAGAGGCCTAACAATAAGCAGGACACCTTTTCTTAGTTAAATTGCAACCAAGAGCCAATAACCTACAGTATTCACCATATAGTACTCATAATTTTACACTTGTCTAGTTTCAGAAGTTGGCTCCCTCTCATACTCGGGCACCAGATCACAACAAGGATAAACCACTGGATCAAAAACTATGTGGTTCTTTCTCTTATACTCAGGTGAAAAAACAAAACTGCACTGGTCATTAATATTATTAATCTTGACCTATGTTTGGGTAGCCAAAGTGACTTAATCTTTTAGTAATTTTCTCTTCAGTTTGGAAAAATAATCCTCTACAGCCTATTTAAGGCACCCAACTTTTTTTAAAGTAGACTCTAAGACCAACATGGGGTGCAAATTCATAACCCTGAGATCAAGAGTCTCACACTCTACCAACTGAGCTAGCCAAATGCCCCTTTTTAATTAAACTTTGAAATATTGTTGACTTTATGATGAGTTTACATATCTTAAGTCATTGCATTTGTATATCTAAGTGGACTGGATTTTTCAAAATATTGTTTTTTTTAATGTTTATTTATTTTTGAGAGAAAGAGAAACAGAGCATAAGCAGCGGAAGGGCAGAAAGAGGGGCAGACACAGAATCAGAAGCAGACTCCAGGTTCTGAGCTGTCACCACAGAGCCCGATGAGGGGCTTGAACTCATGAACCACAAGACCATGACCTGGGCCTTCGAAGTTGGACACTGAACCGACTAAGCCACCCAGGTGTCCCAAAATGTTGTTGTTTTTTACTATACAACAGGGTAACATACTACAAGGCAGGAATGGGGAAAAATAGCAAGCAAACAATATATAGGTGGCAGGTATGGAAATAATTTAAGGAAAGCCAAGGAAACACAGATGCTACATCAGTGATAAAATCAGTCTAAAGAGCAAAGAATTAGACACTGCCCATTCTGATCTTATGAGACAAAAAGTAATTTTATAACAATTATTTTAGGGGTACCTGAATGACTCAGTCAGTTGGGCGGCTGTCTTCAGCTCAGGTCATGATCTCACAGTGAATTTGAGCTCCATATTGGGCTCTGTGCAGACAGCTCAGAGCCTGGAACCTGCTTTGGACTGTGTCCCCCTCTCTGCCCCTCCTCCGCTCATACTCCATGTCTCTCTGTCACTCAAGAATAAATAAAACATTAAAAAAAATATATTTTAAGTCTTCCATGATTCTCTGGTAAGAGATAATGATCTCACTTATCTTTTTGGCTCAAATTATACACTCATTCAATACTATCAATTAAAATGCTAGTCCTAACTACATAGTTTTAAAGAGCCATTAAAGAAAAAAGTTAATCATCTATTTTCAGTACCTCTAATCCAACCCCAATCTCATGGTACACCCCTATATCAGATATGCCATATCTTCATGTTTGTTTCCTTTCTCAACTCATCAAAATTACTTCTCAGGAAGAGATCAAAACTCATTCACATTTAAGACTGTCAAAACTAATGAGAACTCAATTTCATTTCTTACAAATCAAATGAACTCTCTCTAAACTCTGAAGTTTTAGGCATAGGCAAAAAAGAAAAAAAAAAAAAAGAAAGAAAGAAAGAATGAAGAGAGATGATAAGAATGTTGCTAAAGCCACACCCTAAAAGGGCTGATTCCAATCACTTATTTGCTTACTGTGGCAAAGCAGAGTGTTCTTCTTTCTTCAGTCACATGGCTGCCCAGATATACTAAACTTCCCAGCTTCCTTTGCGGGAAAGGGCACTGGGCAGGAATATGCCTTCCCCTTGGCTACAAGATGGATGTGATGCTGGAAGCAGACAGTTAAGTCATGATATCAGCCCAGGACCTGCCCCTGAGACCTTTCATGTAAAAAAATGAACTATTGTTGAAGTCTCTGTGAGAACAGTCCAAACTGTATCCTAATTGATACAACCTTTCTTGCAAAAGTTACATCAAATGTCCCATTTTACTACTGTGTCAAAATTCCTAGGCTCTAAATTAAATATTTCCTGGGGCACCTGGGTGGCTCAGTCAGTTAAGTGTCTGACTTTGGCTCAGTACATGATCTCACGGTTCATGGGTTCGAGCCCCGTGTCAGGGTCTCTACTGACAGCTCAGAGCCTGGAGCCTGCTTCGGATTCTATGTCTCCCTCTCTCTCTGACCCTCCCCTGCTCACGGTGTCTCTCTCTCTCAGAAATAAATAAAACATTTTAAAAAATTTAAAAATTTAAAAATAATATTTCCTTAAGGAAGTAAAACTTTGGTTGAAAGCCTCAAGTCATTTAACTAAGATATCAGTAAACAGCTGTACCAAGATTATAGTACCATATTTCTTATCTGATATTTAAAAAATGCTAGCTCTGCTTATGTGAAAGCAGCACAATATGGTACAACATCAAAATATCTAAAAACAATAGTTCAGCATTTTTTTCTTTTGATTATGAAGGTGAAGAGAGGGAAAAATATTACAAAGAATCACCAAGAAAACTAAAAGT
>NW_027532594.1:4414907-4467268 GCF_008692635.1 Crocuta crocuta
ATATATATATATATAACATTTTCTTGACTCCTAGCTTACCTCCATGATTATTACGTAGTGATACAGAGAAGGATAGTACAAGGGGGAAAAGATCTGTCTTGGCCAAATGCAGTAAAAATCCTCCCCTTCTTCCCCAAAGGCTAAGTTGTGCAAGTTGTTATGCTTTCAGCTACTATCTAAATTGCCTCCCCTCCAAAAACAGTTTCTATCTGACAAATGTCATTGGCTTTGCTCTCTGCTTTCAGATCTTCGTCAGGATGCGCTGTTTTGGTTAGTTGGTTGATTTGTTTATTTCTATTTATTTAGAATTTGCCTTTTTAAATCCCATCATGGCTACCAACTACTGTGGTTCCATAGATTTTTCTCATCCTTTTCAGAGATAGAGAGCACGGTACAATGAGGAACAAGCCTTGCTGTGTGCCAGTTAAGTGCTCTTGCTGGGGTACTTTTTAAAATACCATTTCCCAGGGTGCCTGGGTGGCTCAGTCATTTGAGGGTCCAACTCAACTAAGGTCATGATCTCATGGTTCATGAGTTCAAGCCCCATGTCAGGCTCGGTGCTGACAACTCAGAGTCTGCTTGGGATTCTCTCTCTCAAAAATAAATAAACATTAAAAAAAAAAACCTACCACTTCCTATATCCCACCCCTACCTAATGAAATGAGAATCTGAATGGTTTCCAAAGCTACAGGTAAAATGTTCAGTACAGGCTCTGAAGGTCAGAAAAATCTAAGTACAAATCCCAGTTTTGCTGTTTAATACCCGTGACTTTGGGCAAGTTACTTAACCTTCTTAAATTTAATTTATTCATAACGCCACTATGTGCCAAGCGCAGTGCCGGGTGTCAAGTAAGGGTGATTATGACAGTCCCTGTCCTCTGGGAACTTATAGTGGACGATACAGGAACTAAAGGAAACGACAGACAAGCAAACAATGTAATCCCAACAGGGATACAAGGGCACACAGGAAGGAAATCCAGTCTCAATTCCAAGAATAAGCAAAATCTCTAAAAAGGTGACAGTAAGGCTAAGTCCTACAGAACAAGTAATAGTAGCCAGATGAGGCCACTAAAGTAAAGACGGTTTTTTGTTTTTGTTTTTTTAAGATTTTATTTCTTTAAGTAATCTCCACACCTTATGTGGTGCTCAAACCCAAAACCCCAAGATCAAGAGTCACATCTTTCATCAAACCAAGCCAGTTGGGCACCCCAGGAAGACTGTTTTTAGCAGCAGAGTAAGTGTGTAGATACAAGCGGCCTAGATAAAAGAGAATTCAGCTTATTCAGGAGATACAAGTAGTTCAGTAGAACTAGAACAAAAACTAAGAAGAGGGAGGGACAAGAAAGGATCAACAGGGACCCCAGCTTTTACAATTGCAAAGCAGGATTATCTGTTCCTTCTCTTTAGTTACCTCAAAGATCACATGATATATATATATATCTATATATATATTTATATATATAGATATATATATATAGCAGTGCTCATTTTGGCAGCACATATACTAAAATTGGAAAGATACAGAGAAGACTAGCATGGCCCCTGCGCAAGGATGACATGCAAATTCATGAAGCGTTCTACATTTTTATATATATATAGCACAATGCCTTGAACAGAGTAAGTGCTCGTTATAAATCTCTTCAGTTTCAACACACAGAAAAAAAAATCTCGTCTTTTATAACATCACTAGTCAGCCAGTCAACAACACTTTCTCTTCAGGTCATCTTATCAGAGCACAAAATTTAATAGCAAGCTCTGTGCAGTTGCTCATTTCTCCTGTGTGCATCTGACATACTGTGGATTACTGAAGAGTCAATTCCCAAGTGTCAAGATGGCCAACTATGGGATTTCTTTCAAAAGGTTCAGACACCTGAGGGTGCTCCAACAGCAGTCTGTAGATAACAAAGGTTTTAATGTACTACTTTAAATTAAATGAACTGTGGCTGTGAAGCAGTTCTAAACCAGGACCAGAATACTTCAAATCTAATCTTGGCTCTGACACTAGATAATTTACTTTGGGTGAGAAACAACCTTCTGTGCCTTGGGTCCCTGATGTACTAAAATGAACAGAGATAGAATAGCAAGGCCACTCTTTAACTGTCACTGCCTCCTTCTCCCCAACTTACGGGATGGATTAAGTAAGAACAGAATCTTCAATGCTAGTTATATACCATTCCTTTAAAAACTTTTTTTTTAATGTTTATTTATTTTTGAGAGGGGGTAGGGACAGCGAGGGAGACACAGAATCTGAAGCAGGCTCCAGGCTCTGAGCTGTCAGCACGGAGCCCAACGCGGGGCTCAAACTCAGACTGTGAGATTACAACCTGAGCTGAAGTCGGTTGCTCAACCGACTGGGCCACCCAGGCACCCCATATGTCCTTACTTAATGGAGATACTGGATATAAGCCATAGCTAGCAGCAAAGATGTGTATCAGATACCTCATGGCCAAAGGATAAAGCTGTATAGATCCTGCAGATGTCCTTTGGCACTAAAATACCTTGATTCTTGAAAATATTACTTTGGCCCTTTAATAATACATTCTTATAAATCCTAAAAACAAGCCTAAGAATTAATTTATTTTTCAGCTTCCAATCTGGATATTAATAACTCCCAATTTAAAATGAGAGGACTCACCTAGAGAAAAATCACCAATACAGGAATAGAATGGCAAACACTATCAAGATGCTACTTTTACTGACCATCTTTCTTGTCAAAATGTTTACCAAACTTTACTATTCAGCTTGATGTTTTAATAAGCCTCAACTTTAAAAGGCTATTTCTGTAATTACTTGAGGGGAGAAATGTTAGCTAAACTTATTGTGGTAATCATTTCATAATATATACACAGAGCAAATCATTCTGTTGAGCACTTTAAGCATACATATTATATAGCAATTATATCTCAATAAAACTGGAAAAAATACTAGTACCATCACAGGAAATGTGGTACCTTAAAATATGAAATATTCTATTCAATATTTTGGGGCTTAATAGGAAATTTACCACCTTCCAAAGGCATCACAACTTTCTACATGGAATCACACAAAAAATAATAAGAAATTAAAACAAAAAAGTTACTTGGTTAAGTACTAAACAAGGCAGCTTCTTTTATGCCACATCTGCCTCAATGAAAGTATACTTCCATGCCAAGAAAATCTAACAATTTTATTAACCCAACTGTACAGTAAGACAGAAAATACAGTTAACTGATCACTGCCTTTTAAATTAGAAGGTACTCACATTCAGAAAAAGTTACCTTTCGAATGCTCAGTACGTATCAGTCAATGCTCAAGAGATTTACATGCTTTATCTTATTTAGTCTCATGATGCAGGTGCTATTGTTAGCATATCTATTTTACAGAGTGGAAGTGGAACTTCGATCACGTACCTTATTCTAATAAATGATAAAACTTTTCTTTGAACTCAAAGCTCAAGAAAGATATTTAACTTCATTCCTGTTTGAAACAACTGTCTGTAGTTACAACAGAAGATCTAAACTAATTTAAAATCCCCCCAAAATTAAGGTTACATTATAGTACAAACTTCATAAACAGTGACTGAATTTCCCCTTTAGACTTCTCTTTCCTAAACCTTTCATCATTTATGGTGCTCTCTGCTGTACCTACCCATTAGAACAATTTTTAAAAACATTAACAATGTACCAATTATTTTCAAAAGCCCAGAGATACTAATCAAGTGATCCTAATGGTCTTAAACACTACCCTCAAACCGAAAGATAAATGGAGATTGGGAAACTTGCATTCTAAAGTGCTACCATCTAGATAAAATTACTCCGTGAATTAGAGTAATTTCAATCAGATCCTATAAAATTGAACATTTTCCTCAAGACCAGAATTAGAGAGTAACTAGAAGATAGTTTAAGGGCCCAAACTCCATATGGCAATTCAACAGCAAAAGGCAGGCAGCAGAGACAGCAGCAACAGTTTAGAAAAATAATAATAAATAAATTTACAAAATGATTTACCTATTCACCTCGCTGGTCTTTCTCCCTTAATAAAAGATTGTAATTACTCTCAAAAATCAGGGGTGCCTGGGTGGCTTAGTCGGTTAGGCGTCCGACTTTCGCTTAGGTCATGATCTCGCGGTTTGTGGGTTCGAGCCCTGCGTCGGGCTCTGTGCTGACTGCCAGCTCAGAGCCTGGAGCCTGTTTCAGAGTCTGTGACTCCTCCTCTCTCTGACCCTCCCCTGCTCACGCTGTCTCTCTCTCTCTCTCCTAGAACTAAATAAAACATTAAAAAAAAAAATCATATGCTCCTTGGGGCACCTGGGTGGCTCAGTGGGTTGAGTGACTTCAGCTCAGGTCATGATCTCGTGATTTATGAGTTTGAGCCCCAGTTGGGCTCTATGCTGACGGCTCAGAGACTGGAGCCTGCTTTGTGAATTCTGTCTCCCCCCTCTCTCTGTCCTCCCCAGCTCTCTATCTCTCTCAAAAAGAAATAAACATTAAAAATTTTTTTTAAAAAATCATATGCTCCTGAAAACCTATTGTCTTTACTATACGGTATCCTAAGTTTTAAGGTAACACATTATATATCAAGAAAAACCCCAAAGGCATTTCATAAGCATTAAAAACCCACATCTTTTTAGAGGATACTTGCAATTCTGACTATAAACATCATTACCCACCCCAACCCAATGTGTGTGTATACTTTGTTAATTCCATAACTCATTAACTAATATTAAAAAGCATTATTCTTAAACATGCAAATGAACACATTTGTAAGTACTACATCAGCTATTCAGTAAAGTATCAGATGTATTTTTTTAAATAATTAAGGTATACTAGTATAAGTAAATACTAGTGTATTTAACACCATGCACTCAACAACATAAACACAAAGTTATTAAACGGAGGAAGTGTAGGCAGGAGATTTTGCTTCAGTTGCAAGACAGGAAGTACAAGCTATGGAAGTTTAGAAACAGGAATACCAAGTTCTGTTTTAGCACAAGAAAGAAAGACATGGTGGTGAATAAGGGTAAAAGAGGAAGTTCTTAGTGAACAATCTGTCATATATCTAAAATCATTCCAAAAGTTAAAAAAAAAAGAAAAGAAAAGAAAGGAAGGAAGGCCTTTTTCACTAGGTTTATGTGGTAAAGTACTTCCCTAAGTATGCTGGAGTCTGGAGTTTGCAATTTCACTACAATAAGACTGCTGATGATCCACATTTTATACATCCATAAGGACACAAGGGTGGCTTGTTAACATTAAACAGTTCGTTTCACATCTTAAAGTATGACTATTAACATTTCCTCAGCAATACATGATATATCATTTTTATGTGCATAAGTGTCACAACATGAATATACTTAACACTACTGAAGTGTACACTTAAAGAGTTTAAGATGGTAAATTATAGGTTTTGTTTTTTTAACCACATACCCCAAAATGCACAAGTTAATGAGAAATTACTCCATTTATTTATAGTAACTTGTTATGTAAATTTCGATTACTCTAAAGTGAAATTCTTATTATACTTAATTTTTAGTAAAACAGTTTGTTGTCGTTTTTAACAGCTAGATTCGTTTTATGTAATTAACTTTTAAAGATACTTCCATACACGAGCAAGTTCTTTACTCCTAAACTACAGTGAATGTGAAGCACTATTCTCAATTAGCATCTTTCAAATCATCTGAATTACTTATTGCCATCAAATACTAGTTATGAAATTATAAGTGTGTTTCTACTTCAGCTGATTCCTTCATTCAGTGAAGTGCAAATCTCGAAATTAAGAGAGCAAGATCCCTAAATGATAGGCTTTCTCAAAGCAGTTGTAGTTTTGGATTGTGTGGTAGACAACACTTGCCACACCTCTGCCTTTAGCACGACTGTGGGCCAGAATGCTTAGGTCAATCTCCGTCCTCGCCAGGCTCAGCCCTACCAAATTCGTCAGGCTTTTGTGAACTGCCACTAGATTCTGATCAGAAAAGTGTACAACCTAGGTTACTTTGGTAGCTAAGGAAGGGCCTGGAACCACCAGCTTGGCCATCTCTGGAAAAAGTCTCCAGGAAAAGAAAACTGGAAAAACTTCAACTTTGCGCAAACCCCCTTTCTTAGTTACATGTAGCTCCCCTCCCGATAAAACACAGTGTTCTCGAAAGATCTACACCTTTCCAACTCAAATGTCATTCCCAGATCAGCTGCTTGAGGGGCAAGCGGCGCTCAACCCACGCCCTCTTCTTCGAGCACCTTCTCCCAGGACCAGTGCTGGGCTGAGCTCACACCGCAGCCCCCTTCCAAACCCTACACGAAGAAGAGCCCTGGCCCAAGACCCCGCCCGTGGACAAGGCTGCCCGACCGAGTCAGCGCGGGGATCCCGGCCAAGGCGGCTGTAGCCACGAGGGGGAATCCGCTAGTGGGTTGGCTGGGGGAGGCCACGGACAGCGGGGGGTGGGGGGTGTCTCCCTGGAAGGGGAAGAGACGGCCTCACCTTGACTCTGATTTCGTAGGTGGTGAAGCGGCCCCGGCCGACCCCCACCGTCTGCGGGTTGCTCACATCGATCTCGAGGAAGTTGCTGGGCGGCCCGTAGGCATCATTCAGGTTCTGGGGCTTGGTGATCAGCCGCCGGGTGTCCGCCACGGTCTCCGCCATTTCGCTGCTGCAGCCGCCGCCGCCGCNTGCCCGCCGCGGGGACACCGGGCTCGCGCACAGCGGTCGCGAGGCGAACGAGCACGTAGGACGGGCGTTCACCCCGCGCGCGAAGCCCCTCCCTGCGTCCTTTCGGCTTCCGCCTCTGGTGCCCAGGGGAGAAACAGCTGACTATCCGGGACGCCGCAACCTGGGCCCGGGAAGCCCGGCTGAGGCCGCGCAGAGGGACTGCGGACTAGACGCCGGAGGAGCGGCGGCAGTCACGGGACTTGCGGTCGCGAGCCAGTTCCGGTCAGACTACAGTACCCACAATGCATCGGGCGCGCGCGTCGCCGCCTGGCTGCGGCCGAGGTGCTGAGAGACCTAGGGGTCCGGGGGTGGGCGTTTCCTGTCTTTCTGCCAGCGGCCTGGGCCTGGGGCGGTGTGTGGAACAACGGAAATGGTCTTCGCGGCCTTGCTGCAGGGACAGAAGTTAAACGGCGAGTATTGAGGGGTGTGCGCGCAACCGAAACAGAACTGCTTCCTGTAACTCTGTCAGCCTACCAAATGTCTCACCGTGAACCACTGAAAATGCCTTTCTAGGTAACCATTAGCAAGTGCCACACGTCATGATTCTGATGTCATCTTGACAGTTTGACCATACATGTGTATGGATTGATAAATGGAAGAAGATAAAAAAGTAGCAGAGTGGCATACAGACAAAAGACCTTGGCAGATCACAGCACTGAGGTCAAACCATATGGGGACTGGTCGGCTCTCCAAAATAATGTAGTAGGCTGAAATCTGCCTTTAATGACTTATGTTTGGGTGACCTGCAATTTTCTTCCCTCATTTCCCACAAAGTTCCAATAGGGAAAGAAAAAAAAAAAGTAAACGTATTTTTATAGCATTTGAAATGAAACTCAGATAAGCCTTTATAAGAAATGAAAAAAAAAGCTAAAACAAGTAGATAGTAGTTCATCTCCAGCAAATGCAGATTTCGAACATTAAAGTAGGATAAATTTCTAGCTAGAGAGTTGTCTCTGTTTATGTCATAGTTCTGCAACTGTATCGACATTTTTAAAATTATGTTGAGTTTCAGAAACCTCATTCACTTTAAGTAATTGGATCTGTCCCTTTAGATGAAAAGTCGCCCAGATCGTTGACAACCTAATGACACTAGGAACAGTTGGAATAAAGAAATTACTCCAACATGTTATAGACTATTTTCCAAAAAACTCAACATTCTTTGATTCAACAATTGTTTATTGAAGGTCTAGTAGGTGTTTTTCAGTTGTACGTACTAGAGAGCTAAGGGCAAATAAGACTGGAGATTCTCTAAATTCATCAGGTTTATAGTGTAGTATATGGTCTACCCTGGGGGGACATAAGTCAATAAATGAGTCAAATAAATAATAAATTTTCCAATATGTTTGGTGCTATAAGGAAAATAAAACTGCAAAAAAAAAAAAAAAAGAAAGAAAGAAAGAAAAGAAAACTGGGATAATGTGATAGAGAATGAGACAAGCTCTTTAGACAGGGTGGTCAGAGAAATCCTCTCCAAGAATATCCCTCTTTCACAGAGTAAGGGGACTATCAGAATAAGTATGCTCAGAGAGGACTCCTTTCTGGGCCTATCTCCTGTTGCCAGAGACCAAATGGGAACTTGGCTGGTATTATCACAGCAGTGAGTTCAAGAAATGAGTATAGATTGTGGGGGAGGAAAAAATTTCTTTCTACCCTTTAAGATCTTCCAGCTGGTTTAAGAGTCAAATTGACATGAGACAGATTAACAGGAAAAAAACCACGAAAGTTTAATTACATGCTCACGGAGATCCAAAGCTCATGGAGATCTCAATAATGAAATTGAGATCCAAAGAATTGACCAAGGCAGGCAATTTTTATACTTTTAAGACAAAGAGCCAATAAATCTGTGAGGAATTGACAAGATACAAAGCTTAATTAAGGCTTGTGAGCTTTAATTAGTAAGGAATTCTGAGCAGAATCGGGGCTGGGATGATAGATTAGTAAAAAGAAACAAGGTTTTTTCTATAGTATTCTAGGCTTTAAAATCCCTATCTCTGGTGATAAGGATTTTTTTTTTTTTTGCATTTAGTGTAAGAAGGATACGTTTCAATTGGGAGATTTATTTCCTGCTTTCAGGGAGCAGAGAGAAGGGTCTGACTGTGCTTGCACCCACTGTTTCCCAAGTAACTTTTATTTAAAATAACATGCCAGGGACGCCTGGGTGTCTCAGTTAAGAGTCTGACTCTTGATTTCAGCTCAGGTCACAATCTCACCAGTCACGAGTTCAACCCCAGCTTTCTGCTGTCAACACAGAGCCTGCTTCGGATCCTCTGTCTCCCTCTCTCTGCCCCTCCCCTGCTCATTCTAAATAAACAAACAAACAAACAAACTTAAAGTGAAGTATTTTGGGTGGTGTGCTCTTGGCCCCTACAAGATGACGCTTTGAATTAGAGTATATGAGAACTAAGAGACCAGGAACCACTGTATTGTCCTGTCATCTGTGACACTTGAACAAAATATGGGATATTCTTATAGAAAGCTTCTTTCTCATTCATTGAAGGCCACTCAGAGCAGCTTTGGGCAGCAACAGCAGTTGCCTGCAGTGGGAAGTAGTCACAGAGGATAGTAGCCCAGCGATATAGTAGCCATGCAGCTAAGAAGAGCTTCCTGGTATAAACAATGGGAGGAAAATTGTTTTTTAGGAGATACGATTGTATTGTTAGAAAGACCCAAAAAGAATAAGCTACTAGAATTAACAGAATTTAGTGGCTGAATGAAAGTAAAGACCCTATTTATAGTTTATCTCCGTCCAGGTAATGTCTAGTCAGAATGAAGACTATATCTATTCTTAGTTATTGGAATTAGAACAGGAACATCCATGCTCTATTGGTGAAGATCTTAGAAAACTCTGTCCAATATATCATCTCATTTCGGTAAACAAATGGAACAAAAAAAATACAAAGATCTGTACATCTGTATGTGCATATTTTTATATGCTCATGGGAAAAAGTCTGGAAAACCTAGAACTAGGGTATTAAGACTGGTAACTCAAGAGAGAGTGGCAATTCCGGTGGAGATAGGAATGGGAAGACATCAGCATGTTTCAGGGATAGGCTAAGATGTTAGAAATCTATTACCAATTTTCTATCTTCCTAACTGCCTAATATTATAAAGATAAATTGTTAGCATGCTTGTATTACTATGAGGCCACAAAAGATGAAAATTGTGTCCTTTGAGTAGTATATTAGAATGTATATAGCACCATAGGATGCAGAGTTTTGGATCTTATTTCAGTTAACAATGTATTTTGAAGATAGTTCCATATTTGTTCTGCGGCAAAGTATTCCATTACATGACATGCCATAATTTAACTTGTCCCTTATTAACAAATATATGTGGGTTCTTAACCTTTCATTATTACAGTGTTGTGAATATTCTTGAATATACCATCATTACACACCCGGTACTGTATTTGTAGGATAAATTGATGTAAATGGAATTACTGGGTCAAAGGATATGCAGGTATATATATTTATCAGAGATACTGCGAAATTTCCTCTCTACAGGTTTAACCAGTTTACACCCTGTTCAGCAATGTATGAAGGTACCTCTTTGTCCATAGCTTCACCAACATAAAGTGTTAAAAAAAACTTTAATCTTCACTAATCTCAATGGTATTTTTATTTGCATATTCTTTATTCAGCTGAGCATAGTTGAGCATCTCTTTACAAGCTTTTCATATTTCCTTTTTTTGGTGATATACATGTTCAGATTCTTTGCCCATTTTTTCATTGACTTGCCTTTTTCTTAATATGTGGAACTTATTAAATATTAAAAGGTAGCCTTTTTATGTGATATAAATTGCAAATATCTTCCCCAGTTTAACTTTTGACTCTGCCAATAATGATTTTTACCATGTAGTTTGTAACAGATTTATGTAGTGGAATTTATCAATCTTTTATTTCTCTGAGTTTTGAAGCATGCTTAGAAAACACCCCCTCCTCTTATTAAAAAATCCATTTTTTTCTAGAATATTTATCATATTTTTAAAAAAACATTTGGTCCATCTAGAATTTCTTTTAGCCTAAGAGAAGTATGGCTCTAAATTTTCCCATTTGACTACCTAATTGTTCCTACACCATTTATTAAACAATCTACTTTTTATTTATATTTATATATATATATATTTTTAAATGTTTTATTTATTCCTGATAGAGGGACAGAGTGTGAGTTGAGGATGGGCAGAGAGAGAGGGGGACACAATCCGAAGCAGACTCCAGGCTCTGAGCTATCCGCACAGAGCCTGATGCAGGGCTCGAACTCACAGAATGTGAGATCATGACCTGAGCTGAAGTCAGCCACCCAACTGACTGAGCCACCCAGGCATCCCAACAATCTATTTTTTAAAAATCTATTCTTTACTCAATGATATGAGATGGTTAGATTATTAATTTTTGTTCATGTTTATTTATTTTTGAGAGAGAGAGAGCACAAGGGGGAGAGGCAGAGAGAGGAGGAGACAGAAGACCCGAAGCAAGATCCACACTGTCAGCGCAGAGCTGGTTGTGGGACTGGAAGTCATGACCTGAGCGGAAGTCAGATGCTTAACCGACGGAGCCACCCAGGTGCCTGGAGATGGTTGTATTATTACACTTAAAGTCACATGAGAATTGTATTTCTCATTCAATCCTGTTTCTGTGACTGTATCTGGTATAATAAAAAACATACTGATTTTTATCCCTGGATCCTAGCACTGAGTTCCTAAAACCTTTGGAATTTTTGAGTGGTAGGAGTATCTTTTGTTATTTATTCTTAAGGAGCCCCTTTTGACCACACCCGAGTTTCTGCTAAGGAGGCGACCCGGGGCAGATCTCCTAGATAGCTTCAGGATGGGAGCTGGTCACCAGAAAGACCAAGTACTTGCAGAGAGGTGGGAAATTTCACCCTCCTCCCCCACCCCCACCTCCTGGAAGGTGGCAGGCAGGAGAGGTAATAAAAAATTCCACACATCCCTTCCCCAGACCTCACCCTTTGCATCTCTTCCATTTGGCTGTTCCTGAGCCAAATGGAAGAGACAAACTGGCAAACATAAGTAAAGTATTTTTCTCATATCTTTGAGTTGAATTATCAAACCTGAGAGGGAGGAGATTATGAGAACCCCCCAAATGTGTAGTTGACTGGGTAGAAGTGGATAGCTTTGGCACCCCATTTGAATAGGCTGGTGTCTGAAGTGGAGGCAGTCTTGTGGGACTGAGTCCTTAGTCCATCCCGTCTGTGCCAACTTCAGGCAGTTTGTGTCAGAGTGGATTTGAATTGTCGGACACTGAATTGGTGTTGGAGAATCAAAGGCTTTGGAGATGATGTTACTCTGTTCTAGCAGCATGTCAGACAGACCCTTCACCTCTCAAAGGTTAACCTCTCTACTTCCACAGTCAGGGAGATCAGCATGTGGTTGCTCCTTAAACAGTGTAAGAGTTTGGAGTCTCTGGGAGGCTTATACTTTAGCTAAATACATCTTCACACTGATTTTCTTTGTCTATTTGTTTACAGTTTTATTTAGAGGCTAAGTGTTGCTAGAGCTGGAGCTAGTGGGGCAGGCCCCGGTCGCATACCCCACTCAGCAAAGAAAACCTACCGGTACAGTGACTCTCAGTGTCAGCAGGCAGGTTAGTGAGCACCTGCTGGATTGTAACCATGCTGTTTGAGGAGTCTTAATTCCCACCCTGAGGTCCTGTACAAAATATCTCTTCCAAAACAAATAATTTTGCCTTTTTTTTTTTTTTTAGTGCCTCTTTTGTTTTGGTAAAGCAGGCAGTGTCCAGCTGGTTGTATTACCATCAGAACCACTCTCTCTTGTTTTGGGTTTTGTTTTTTTTCTTCCAAGTTCTTCTCCACTAATTATTCCTTTTTCCTTGTATCTTCTCCATACTCTTTGTGGTAGCCATGCGAATGTGCCTCTCAGATCTCCAGCCTCAGGAAACATAATTAACCCATGGCCTCAGCTGCTGTGCTCTGAAATTCATTACTGCATTTGCTCTAAGGCCCCATTTCCCACGAGCTGCTCCCAGCCAATGGCTGAGGACTGCGCAGACATCAGGGATATAAGTCCTATTGCTGAGAAAGGAGGGATTCTTCTGACAGATAGCACTAGATTCAATGCCTAGAAGTCAAAAGCAGCCATGACAAGGAGCTATTCCTGTTTTCAGTCGAGTGGTTGATTTCCGGGGGGAAGGCGGAGGGGGGAGGCAGGCACAGGATACCTTTTGAGATAAGGCCCCTGACATACAAAGTAACTTATTTCAAACACATAAGGACAGGCAAGCTTGGTATACCTCTGGATCAGGGCAAAAGTAAGTCCTCAGCTGTGGGAGCACTAGAAACCAGACATTTGCATTCCTTGTCTTAAGAAAATGGGTTACTGACTTTCTGAGTAAAGAACTACCAATTATCTAGAGCAGTGTTTCTTAAATATTAATGTGCGTACAGATCACCTGGGGACCTTGTAAAAGGCAGATTCTGATCCAGGAATTCCAGGATGAAGTCTGAGGTTTTATATTTCTAACAAGGTTATATTTCTAACAAGGTAATGTCCTTGCTGCTAGTCTCCAGACCACAATGAGTAGCAAAGATCTAGATAATTTCAAGAATGTAAGATACATTGATGAAATGGTGGGGTGGGGAGAGAGTCCCATTCCAGAACCAATGACATCATGTGGTTTCTTTAGGTGAACAGATAAATTCCTCTTAGGACTTTTAGGCCCTTCTGGCCATTCATGTGACCAATATGTACCGAGCATCTACAATAAATCAATGTTTTTGGTGCTATGGGAAGGAGGAGTATGGGGAAGAAGGAAGGTGGTACATAAGACACAGTTTTTGCTTCCAGGATCTTTTAGGATGATCATAGAGATATAAAAATGAACAAGCCATGTCAGTGGAGTGTGATAAGAGCCGCATTGCTCATTCTTGAGGGTAGTTAGGGAAGAAGAATGCCAAAAGGAAGCAGCAAGAAAACTAAGAAAGTTGGGGTTTAACGGGCAAGGTGCCTGTGATTGGGGTGTGCATATGTGTAGGAGGTGCCTTCTGGAGATAGAGATAAACACATGCAGGGGCCCAGAGGAAAGAAAGAGCATGGCATAGCTAGGGAGCCACACGTAGTTCAGTACTACTGGGATGAAAAGGAAGTAGAAAGGAGTAAGGCCAGAGGGACAAGGCTGTGAGGACCATACAGTCCATGTATATGGTTCTGGGTGTTATCTAAAGACATTCTACAGGAAACCACTGAATAGGAGTGATTTGATTTGATTTTTAGTTTAGAAAGATCACTACAGCAGAACTAAGATGGTTAATAGTGGGAATGTAGGAAAATGAAGAGACTTGAAAAATATTGGCCCCTGCTTGACCCTAAGAAAGTACTGGACTAAGCAATTGAAAATTGTTCAGACCAAAAATCTGTGAGATGCCAAGTCAAAGGAGGATGTCAGGAGGCAAACAGCACCACAACTCCTATTGGGACATGGAGAGCCAGGCAAATATCTGTGAATTGGTGCTAATGTTCTAGTGAAAGACATTAGCCACTGGGACACACACTCCCAGGCATACCAGGTTGATTCCTAATTATATTTGCAAAGGAAGTAAACTCTTCTAACTACTCATTTGGAAACATATCTGCATAAGAGATGTATTTGTCCAGAACCTGTGGTTTGCCTTTGGTAGAGAGCTTGACCAAACCTGCTGGACCAGGGCTTGATCCACTAAGCTGTCTAATGCTCCCAAATCTATAAAAATCTCAATTCGGAGTGGGTGTATCACTACAATACTTACCACTCATCACACCGCACACTCACACAGATACCCATATGCTATTTGTTGTCTTAATGGCTAATTCAAACTCAACGTGTCTAAAATCAATCTCATCCCATTTACCCTTAAGCAGCACCTCTAATATTTAAATCCTTTTTGCTGTAAATATTATTTTTTGCCCACCCTTCACCTCCCTGCCATAGCTTAGTTTTGGTTAACGTTAGATTGCAGAGATCTTGTACTTCCTTTTTTCTCTAACCTATCCTATCCATTATGCATAATTCTAGCATGATTTAAATATTACCATTCTGTTATATTTTTATATTATAAATATCCCTTGGCTGAATTTTATATAAATGTCTCTGACTAGAAGACGATACTACAAGCAAATCAATTTAATCAGGGCTCAGAGGAGATGGGCAAAATACCTATAGCTGTGTAACCCTGGAAAAGATACTTTGTTTGTCTATGCCTCCATTTCTTCATGTATAAAATCAGGAAAATAATAGTACCTACCTTACAAGGTAGTTATGAGCGTTGAAAGAGTTAATATTTGCAAAGCATTTAAAACAGTGCTAGAAGAAAAATAAAATAAAACAGTGGTAGAGACTTGCTAAGCCCTAAAATCTATGTAGGAGTCTATAAGGAAATCGATTTATCTGGAAAGAAAGAATGTGGGTGGAAAGTCATAGGATGAGGCCCTGAACACCATTCTCAGGAATGACTGATTGCATGTAGCTAGGTTTGTGAGCAGAGGATAGGGAATGTTGTATCTAGATGAAATCTAGGAGTGGAAAGCTTGATGATCCTCTTGACCAGAAACCAGAGCTTAAATCTACTGACTGAAATTTTCAAAGCCTTGATTTATTTACTGTTGTTTTAGATTCAAAACATTGGTCACAGGCATTTCAGTGTAATGTCAGTTAATTAGGTCCCAAGTAAGACAGCTGTCACAGGAGGTTTACATTACCAATAGCTTACATTTGAGAAAGTCACAATTTTCAAAATATGATTGGATCCAAAGTATATTTTTGATAAACCAGCTTGGATACCGCATTGTGGATAACAAGGTTAAATAAAGGTTCTAATAAGACAAACAGCGACAATTTAAATAAATCAGATGTTTTTGCCGAAGATTACTCTGTGATTTTCTCCAATTATTCATGACATTTCACCCATTCATATTGTGATCTGCTTTAATAGTGGAAAGAAAAAAAAAACCTTGTCTCCTTGTTTATTCTTTGTTCTCAAGGAGATAAGCTGTTTATAAAGATACGTTATTTGTTATTTAAATCACTTTTACTGAAGTTGTTTATTTCCTTGTTTCAGTTTCTAAAAATATTGCAACAATTGTAATGCTTCATAGAGATGTCTATTCAATTCAAAAATGATTTGTACTGAAATTCTTTGCTAAATGGGCACAGGTGCTGATGTGTATAGCATGCTAGAGTGAGTCAAAACTAATAAATGCTAAAAAAAAAAGATAAGGGGGATATATATGGGTCAACTTTTGAAATCTGCAATTAAAAACATTTTAGACCTAAAGTCTCAAGTATTTGTAAAGGTTATCTCTATATTTGCCACTTCATAACTATTTAATAATAATAATAATGATAATAAATTAGATAACACCAAAACTCTAAGCAGAAAAGTTGCATAATTTAAATCCAGAAATCTATTTCTTAGAAAATGCCCTTTAATCACTTCATAGACTTTCAAGATCATAATTATTATATAAAAGTAATTACATTAGAAGATAATTTACCAGGTAGTAAAGTATCAAATTAAAGCTGGAAAACAGTACTTGTAAACAGAATTATATTTTTAAAAAATTGTTGAACAGCAAACATGGTAAATTGTATCTCCTGCTTCTCTCTTTGCTATGCATAAAATTATCTCCAGAATAAATTTTGGTAATAGGATATTATAATGCTACAGAGTAGTATAGTATATAGCTGTGTACTATTACAAGTTTTGCGTATCAGTATATAAACTCAAACTATGGCATATCCTAGGTAATCAACAGGACTAATGTGTAAAATAAAACCAAGTGGATTTGATATTTTAAGGGACAGTTGATTATTTGTAAGAACTCAAGCTTCAAAATCCAGCTGAGTTGATTTGGACTAAAGAAATGAAGCCTGGTACCATAAATTATAGTATGTATTCCTGCTGAGTAAGCCCTGGATACTGCAAACTTGGATCTGTGGATGCACATCTCTCCCCTTGAAGCTGATGAGAATTGCTTGGCCTAAGTGAGATACATGCTGGGAAAATTGGGCCCTTACAATTGGTGTGTATAGACATTAGAGGTCTCATGACACTTTCCTCATCTGTTCCCTTAGTTTTCCACACACAGTCTTGGTTTTGGCGGAAGATACTCAACTTTGGAATGAACCTTCTTGAATTAGATATGTCCCATGATTAAAAGATACTCAGGTTTTATCATCTAGAGAGTCTAGATTAGTCTGTTGTCAGTAAAGTTGGGTAAATAAAAACTCACCTTGATTTAGACCTTATCCAAGTTATCTCCCCAAGATGTCCAATCGAAAGCAAAACAAAACAAAAGAAATACCCAGCTGATTCCTTTGAAGTCTAGGCCGAATCATTGCTAATTATGAGACTAATCACCTGCTACAAGTACTAATATTTATTTAAACAAATGAGCTCATAGAATATTATGATTGCATCTTTGAGTTTTAAAGCTTGGCTGCATTTCAGGCCAACTTGTATTCCTCTGAATAAGCAGTCTATAGAACTGAAAAACATTTGGTGTATTTGATTGCCTGCATGCATTGCATCAACCACCTAACCAACTGACAAAACTACATATGTTATTACCATCACTGAGTGTCAATCAAAATTCCATGTAGCATGGTCTACCTTTTTGTCTGTATATAGATCGGATTTTAGGTCTATTTAAAGAACTATCTCATTGAATAGACAAGCTTTCAGCCTCTATTACTACTCAGTTAACTTTAAGAAGGAGTAATACCTGTGTTATCCTGGGTAAGTTACTTTTTCTCACTAAGTCTGGATATCCATCTATGTGAATATTTTGTGTATGTGTGTGTATGAGAGAGAGAGAGAGAGAGATGAATTCTGAACACGTATGCAATATTAAACCTGGAACATCCTTGGAGTTGTCTGGAAGTACTCAATTTCAATTTTTTTGGTAAATTAATTGTGTAATTATTTTACTAATGTGATCTTTTTCCAAATTACAAAAAATACCAGAACATACTTTATTCGAAAATAAGGGAAGTGGGTAGGGAGTTGGGGCTGGGATCAGTTTTCCAGTTTTTCTAAAATAATGTAGAGAGAGGTTCATGAAAACAAAGGAGATATTTAGTAAATCACCCAGTACATGTTTTCTGAGTCTAAATCATTTGACTGGTACGAGAAAATGGTAAGTTAGGTAGGAGCCAGAGTTTGATTTTCCAAAAGCTTATAACAAAGAAATTGTGTTTTATTCTGTAGATGGTAGGAAGGCATTGCGAGTTTAGATTCTATGATGGGATGTGGTCAGATAAGTCATATTTTTGGAAACATTTGACAACAGGCTGGAATAGAGGAGAAAGATGTAGCCAGTTGGGAAATGACTGCATTTAGCCTTGGAAAGACAGGAGGAAAACCCAATGTTAGTGGATGGATTTAAGTCATATTAAGATGATAGGATTCGGGCATATCTGGTGAAAGACTGGATGTGAGTGCTTGAGGAACAGAAAATAATTGAAGGTGGCTACCAGATTACAAATTTGCATGTGGAGTTGGGGGAGGTTAAAATTGGTTGGGAGTCGCTGCTCTTTTAAAAAGAAAGATGACAGAGAGGGCATGTGGAGAAATTATTTAAGGAAAGCTTCCACTCTACCCTCAAAGTTCGGGTTTGGAACATTTAAGGAGGAAAGATATAGGTAAATATATACCTATATATATGTTGTCATGTGGTTCAAATAAAAAAAAAAAGAATATCCCAATATAGGATATTGAAAACTGAAAAACAGAACCAGTTTTTTAAAAAAGTTTTTTAATGTTCTTATTTATTTCTGAGAGAGAGAGAGAGAGAGACAGTGTGAGCAGGCGAGGGTCAGAGAGAGAGGGAGACACAGAATCTGAAACAGGCTCCAGGCTCTGAGCTAGTTGTCAGTACAGAGCCCGATGCGGGGCTCGAACCCAAGAACCGTGAGATCATGACCTAAGCTGAAGTTGAAAGCTCAACTGACTGAGCCACCCAGGCGCCCCAGAACCAGTTATTTTTAATCTGTTGTTAAAAATAAGTAGAAAGGAAATAAAGATTTGAGCACTGGACTTGACTTCAAGTATTTTGTCTTTTGGTAGTCTCTAGTTACAGGTTCAACAATGTTTCAATAAAGGAAAAAATAGTAACTTTTGTTGGCAAATAGTTGGCAAATAGAGTTGGCAAAGTTAGCAAATATAGAATTCATACCTGTTAGAAAGAATGGACTGCTTGCAACAAAATTTATACTTTATGTAAATTTATGTTACTGAAGTAGGTACTGTATATCGTGTTTACAAGTTTCCATAGTTAATAAAGCACTTAACTGTATTTGATTAGTTTGTTGAAATTAAGTAACTGAAATTATATTTAAACATTTTTTTAAATTATTTATTTTTGAAAGAGAGAGAGAATGAGCAGGGGAGGGACAGAAAGAGAGGGAGACACAGAATCTGAAGCAGGCTCCAGGCTCTGAGCTATCAGCACAGAGCCCCGGTGCAGGGTGCAAACCCACGAGCCTAGCTGTGAGATCATGACCTGAGCTGAAGTCATATGCTTAACAACTGAGCCATCCAGGTGCCCCTGAAGTAATATTTTTGGTTCAGAATCTGTGTGTGTGTGTGTGTGTGTGTTTAAGTTTATTTATTTTGAGAGAGAGACAAAGCGAACAGGGGAGGGGCATAAAGAGGGAGAGACAGAGAATCCCAACCTGGGGGTCAAACCCATGAACTAGGAGATCATGACCTGGGCTGAAATCAAGAGCTCAGGGCTCAACTGACTGAGCCACCCAGGCGCCCCTTGGTTCAGAATCTTTTAAATATGAATGTTGGAATTTAGAAGCTAGATATTTAACTGTACTTTATAAAATGAGAGTTTTAAATCATTCCTTATGTGTCTTTGAATGAATCATAGTGTTTCTTATAGCTCTGAAGTATTTCTTTATTAAATTAGAAAAAAACCGTAATTATGAGGAGTTGTAGTTATGAGGATCTATGTGTAATTACAAATCAATGAGTAAATAAGTGGAAAATAAGAGCTCTTTGGTTATATTCTACTTCTGTGATACTGAGTTTGATGGTGTTTTTAATAAATCTTTAAAATGGGCTCAAAATCTGAGTATCATTGATTTCATGAAGCAGGTTATTTGCTTTTTTGCAGAGACTAAAAAAATAAATTTTGTATTTTTACCAAGACTGCTTACTCAGTCATTCAACAAACACTGAGTGTCTGCTAACCTAGGAACTCTCCTAGACTTTGGGGATACAACAGCAAACAGACATAAAGCCCTGTTCACGTGGAGCTTAAATTCTAAGAAGAGCAGATAATAGACTAATAAATTAGGAACATATGTATTATGCCATGAGAGTAACTGTTATGGAGAAAATAAAGCTGGGAAGGAGGAAAAGGAGTGCTGGGTGAGACTGTAATTTTATATAGGTAACTAGGGAAGGCCTTAACTGAGAAGATATAAAGAAGTAAGGACATGAAGAAGTGAACTAAGTAAATATCTGGGAGGAGAGCATTCCAGGCAGAAGGCACAGGAAATACAAAAGTTTTGGGGTGGTAAGCAGGCTTGTGAGTTCCAGGAATAGCAAGAAAGCCAATGTGGATGAACTGAGGGAGAGTAGGGGAGAGGGGCTTGAGATGAGATCACAAAGCCAGTTGGGGTCCAAGTCATCAGGCCTTGTAATAAATATTATTTATTTAAATAATATTTTAAAAATATTTTAATAATTGACCAGGGAAGGCACTCTAGTGGATGTTAAACACAAGAATGGCACGATTCAACTTAAAATTTTTAAAAACATAAATCTGGGGGTGCCTGGCTGGTTCAGTCAGTAGAGCATGTGATCCTGATCACATGGGTCGTGAGTTCAAGTCCCATGTTGAGTGAGGAGTTTGCTTAAAAAAATAAACAAAATATTTGAAATAAAATAAAACATAAATCTGGTTGCTGTGTGGAGGATGGACTGTAGGGGACAGGAGTGGAAGCAAAGACACCAGATGGAAGGCAACTGCAACAATCCAGGAAGGAGATGATGGTGACTTAGACCAATTTTGGTGGTAGCAATGTTGACGGTGTAAAGTAATGGGATTCTGAATACTTTCTAAGGTCAAGTCATTGTTGGACTGGATGTAGTATGAGAGAGAGAGAGAAGATCACTCTCTTACGATAGAGAAGAAAGTAGCCTTCCATTTGTCATCTCTTGAGATGGAGGGGGCTACAGATAGGATAGTGGAAGTGGGAATCATGTATCAGGGTATCCTCTTCTTCCAAAGGAATTGGTTTTAGAATAACAATAATAACTGTATTAGATTTATATTGGTATCCTAGCTGGTTCCTGCCAGTGGCCTATTGGCAGTGGCTAAAAGGCACTCTCTAAAATGGCAACTCATGAACTTAGGGTTGGAAAATTATAGTGTATTAGAGTTGGAGAAAAACTAAATATTACAAAACACCCATATTTTTTATGGATTATTATCTCATTTATTTAAATCCTACCTGATTTTTTTTGTTTTAATAAGTTTCATAGATTTGCTACTTGAAGTATTAAGGTTCAGTAGAACTTTCTTCTATTTATTTTAAAAATTCTCCCTACATTTTGCAAGCTTTAGAATACATTCCTTATTTTTACAATTCTTGGATGTCATGAATCCATGCTGTCCTAGACTCATTGTTTTATTTTGACCTTATCCTCTTTCAGTTTCTGTTTAAAAGTGTATTTGATTAACCCTTTGTGTATATTCAGTCTCACAAAACCTCTGGATGGTAGCTAGGATAGATGTTATCTTAATTTTATAGATAAGGAAAACAAAGGGAGAGGCTAATTTAGTGACAAAATCAGAACCCAAATATAACTTCTGACTTCTGCTACAGTATGTTTTCTATTGACTATTTTCTTTCCCATTTTCTTCATTACTTTATTTGTCCTCTGGATACTTTCAGTTTGGTTTTGACCTTGAGATTAGATGCCAACACCACTTGGCATGTTCCTTAGGGGGATTTTAAAAATAAAGACACAATAGGGACACCTGGGTGGCTCAGTCAGTTAAGCATCTGACTTCAGCTCAGGTCATGATCTCATGGTTCCTGAGTTCCAGCCCCGTGTCGGGCTCTGTGCTGACAGCTCAGAGTCTGGAGCCTGCTTTGAAATCTGTCTCCCTCTGTCTCTGCCCCTCCCCCACTCACATTGTCTCTCAAAAATGAATAAAAGTTAAAAAATTAAAAAAAATAAGAATAAGGACACAATAATGCTTTCTGATTTCCTTCTATTTTTCTGATAATGTTCAAAAAATTTCTTTCAAGTTATTTTTGCTTTTTTATTTGTTTTAGCAATTGCAGGAACTGCAGGAATACAGGATTGATGTTTTAATAAAATGGTTTATAATGGCTACTTAATTAGTCTTCTGGTCATAATGAATTCTCTTGAATACAACAGATGTAATCTAAGTTACCTCATACTGGCACACAATACTGGCACACAGTGAAGTTTATTTGCCATGTTTCTGTTCACTTGCACAGCCATGTGAAAATTTCCTGTAGATCTTCCTGCCAATTTGGCATTAAACCGTCTACAAGTGCTTATTTCACTTCCATAATTGTTAAGCTGTTGGAATCTCTAATAAAAAGTAATTTCAGGGGCTCCTGGGTAGCTCCATTAGTTGTGTCCGACTTCGACTTGAGTCATGATCTCATGGTTCATGGGTTTCAGCCCTATTCCTGGCTCTGTGCTGACCGCTCAGAGCCTGGTGCCTTCTTCAGATTCTGTGTTTCCCTCTCCGCCCTTCCCCTGCTTGTGCTCTGTCTCTCTCTGTCTCTCAAAAATAAATAAATGTTAAATGTAAATTTTATTTTAAAATTTTAATAAAAATAAATGCAAAATTTATTTTAAAAAATTTTAAAAAAGTAGCTTCATTGACCAAGGGAAGCAACAGATACTCTCTGTAGGTCTTGAATGTGATAACTATGTAAATCAAGGAAGAATAGTTCGATTTTTTTCAAAAAGTCTTTTTTCAAAAGTGTCATACCTCAAATTAATAGCATTAAATGCACAAAAGAAATACTCGTTATAATGTGGAGGAATAGTTTGTCATATCAGACAGTAGAATTAAAGACAGATAACAAATACTAAGTGTAAATTGATTTATTTTGAAAGATATAATCAAAATAACTTTTCCATAAATAATTTGACAGTAGGGAGTCTGCAAGTTAATATTTTATGCTGTACTCTTTTTCCTGTTTCTTTGGAGTCTTCCATTGTGGGTGAACTGTTTGACTTCCTGGAACTCTTTCTAGTGTAGTCTTTTTTAATTTTCCCTCAACTGAAACGTGGCTTTATCCTTCCTGTAATTCAGACTTTCTTGCCTGTCTCAGTTCACTCTATTTCCTGTTCTTGGAACGTCTTCATCGCCCTTAAAAGTAAAGCTTCCAGAAGGTCTTCCTGATTTCCTAGCCAGAGTGTTCTTAAATGCTCTCCTTTCATTGATTCCATAACATCTGATAGAATCCTCTGTTGCTTTTTTTCATGCCTTCTGATGGATTGCCAGCCTCCTCTGGACAGCAATTTGTATTCTCAATACACTTAAAATAACTGAAACATTTTTTGTTTAATCAAATTAGGGCAATCACTTAAAGAAATTCCTCTTCGGATACACTATCCCTTGGGCACTCCATCCACTCATTGTCTATCTTGGGCCATTGGCTTTCCTATGCCAGTTACAAATTCTTTAAAAACATTTGAGTGTATGCCATATTGAAAATGATTTATGCTATTCAAATGTAGAAAGTAAAAGTGGAAGGAACTCATTTCAGGTACTCTGCCAAAGATGAGTCGGACGCCGGAGGCCAAAGAATTAGGGCTACCGTTTAGGGAGGTGTGACCAGGTAAACAATATTTCGTTAAAACATAAGTGCCCACTGGGTCAACCTACATTTTATTTAGGTTTCGAAATCTCGGTCAGGTACGCAAACTGAAAATGCTCAGGGGTGGTGACGTGACCGCACGTCACTATCGCGTTCCAATTCCCTGAAAACGTTTTGGGATCCAGTGCCACGGACGTGGGCTGGCTCTGGGCGCAGCCTTGCCCTTCTCCCCGAGCCCTTCCCTCCCTTAGCTCTGCTCCGCCTCCGGCGCTGCCGCATTTCATTCTGGGAGTCGTAGTCTGGCCGGCAGCGCCCGGAAGGACGGAAGGGCACCGGTGTCTAGCCGGTCCTCTTGCTGCCAGGGGTCGCGTTTCTTCTTCTGCTCCCTTTCGTTCTCTCCTGCGTACCTTCTGTGAGCACGGCTTCCTCTGTCTGTGCCACCGTTTCTCTTTTGGGTTCCAATAAAGTTTTCCTCTTCCTCCCTTTGTACAGAGCTCAAGATGGCGGCCTCCTGGTCGCCCTTGGTTACGCTGCGCTTAGTGCAGAGCCGCCTGAGAGGGAGATGTGTTGGGTGCGGGGCCTGGGCTGCTGCTCTCGCCCCTCCGGCCACCGCCCCTGGAAACACCTTTTGGAAAGGTCAGTGACTGTGCCATGAGTAGGCCGAGCCGACTGCATATGACCGGGGAAGCCTCGGGTCAGTCACCGTCTGTCTCCCCCAGTTGCCTCCTGGTTTCACGGTTTTCGGAACTAAGGGTCCCTGGAGAGGAGTTTCAGCCTCTCTTGTCTTTGGGTGTCCATGAAGGAGCCCTGAGCAATGAGGAAGCTGACCCAGAGCGACTTTCATTTTGAGGTCAGAGGTCAACTCAAGAGTTTGTTCCTTACAGGCTGTCAGAGTTACCACTTGGTGAGCCCAGGTGTGGGAGTGCCTGGCTGGAATGGGTGCAAATACGGGATCGGGGTCTGGGGCCCCTTATACCTGCGCCTTCCCTATTCTCCAGGCTGGTGACCCTGCACTGAATCTAAAGCCGAACGTGGGACTTAGGCAGGCCCCGCTGGCCCTGGGGATTCTGGGAACGCAAGTGTGCAAGCTTTCTCAGATTGAGGGATCAATTCTTGTTCTTTTCAAGTCACTAGAGGCCTTAGTGGGGTATATTTTGTTACCAGGCTTGCTCATTCATTCATTCATTCATTCATTCAAATTGTTACGTGTTCAGGAGTGAATGAACATATATTATGAGTAACCGGGTCCCAGGAGTACTGATTTTGCCGCTATATTCATATACTCTCATTAACCTACAGCCTACTTAAAAGCAAGGACCAAGTGTCTTGTTTCTTCAGCATAGTGTTAGTTCCTGATGGGCAAGATACATTTTTTTGAATGAATGATTTTATTCTTGTTGTCTCTTCCATCCACATACTGTTTTCTTTTCTCTCATCTCCACCCCTTCTTCTGTGTCTTAATCAAATTGATTCTCATTGGCTCATTTAGCTAAACCCCTATCAGTCTTTAATTGTTACCATCAATAGAGTTGAAATTAATACTAGAACTCTGATTAAGTCACCTTAGGTGGTTTTTTTTTGGCAGTTTCACATAATCTGCTTACTACATAATGGAATATTTTGGTAGCATAAAGGTTGGGTCATAATATAAGCTTTATTATTTTTATTTTGGGAATAGGTAATAAAAACAGATGATACAAGAAATATAGTAAAATATTAAGACTATTCCATCCCTGTCCCTTAGCCACTTAATTTTTCTCCCAGAGGCAACCTCTAATACTAGTTTCTTATGTATTCTTCCAGAGACATTCTGTGTATGTACAAACGTATATGTATATAAGCATCTATATTTTAAAAATAAAATAGAAGTGGTAACATATACACACTCCTCTGTACCTTTCTTTTTCATTTAATATATCTTGGAGATCATTGCATATCAATACATTTAGAACAGCCTGATTTTAAATGGTTGAAATAGAATTCTATTCTGTGCATGTACCATAATTTATGAAAATTAAGATGTAAGGAACATCATCACAATAATATGCAGTATGCTAAGTGCTTTCTACATTCATTATCTCATTTAATTCTCATTATCCTCATTTTGGGGATGATGAATCCATGGTTGCAGAAGTTATGTGGCTAGTTAAGTGTCAGAACTTTTGGTTTCAAGTAAAGGCTGTATTTGGATTTATATCTGACTGCAAAGGCTTTGCTATGAACAAAGCCTGTACTCAAATTTTTAAAAAAAATAATAAAATCAAGATTTTATTTTTATTTATTTATTATTATTTATTTATTTATTCAGAATTATCATTTGGAATTTCAAAACTTACCAGTAACCAAGGGGTTAATGGGACTAATTACAGCTTCAGGCTAATAAGCGCTGGTGCAACTTTTCCTCCAGGCCTTTTCCCTTTGCCTTTAAATTTCCCTCCTTCTTTGGGGAAGTGGATTTGAGGCTTGCTCTCCCATTTCCTTGTTTGGTTACCTTTCAAGTAAACCCTTTTCTCGCTGCATACTTGATGTCTCAGTGATTGCCTTTGCTGTAAGTTGGGTAGCCAAATCTGGGTTTGGTTACAGATTTGGCAAGTGAGCCAAGACTTTTTTGCCTGCCCCTGTTTCGTTTGTTGGCCCCTAGCTGGTGATGGGGGCCCGGTGACAGGTTCTTTGCCCTAGGGACTGTCCCTGGGTCCTACTCTACTTGGGTACCTCTGACCTTCGGTGTCTAATTTTCACTCTTGTGGCAAGGAAATGTTTTTTTGGCTTCAGTTTGAATAGATGTCTCTTGGTGACTACTTCGTGTGTGTGACGGACAGCATGTGAGTTTCTTTCTCCATTTGGTTTGGCTCTCAGATTTCTTCCTCCCATTTGGTTGCCTTCAAATAGTGGGATTTGATTCTCTTAGCCTCCTTTCTTGCTTAAGAAAAGCCTGAGTAGGAAGCCATTTGGTTCAGTTAGTGAAGCTCTGATTTTTAGGGAGGAACTAGAAACTAAGAAGCCATTTGATTCAGTCTGTGAAACCTCAAATTGTGGGGAGGAACTGATGTTCCTCTGGACTTAATTTTTGCTTTTGTTGTTGCTGTAGATTTTGGTATTTTTGAATAAAACCAGCCGTGTTCTAATTGAAAAATTGGAAATGACAATTTGATCCCCACATGCAGCCTTTTGGGCTGGATTCAAAATTGGCCATTCTTCAAACCATGAGAGACTCTTGAATGCTGACAAAAACTGAGGACTGATGGATGTGGGGGGGAGGGGGGATGGGCATGGAGGAGGGCACTTTGGGGATGAGCACTGAGTGTTATGTGGAAACTAATTTGACTAAACTATTTGTAAAAAAAAACAACAAAAAACAAAATTGGCCATTCTTTTTTTGCAACACTGCTTGGCCATATCCATTAATTATAATATCATATTGCAATTACATTTGGGTTGTAAAAGGGGATATTTGGAAATTGGGACTTTAAGATTTTGTTGAATCATGTCTATTTGTACGTGTGTCCATGTATGTTGTACATGTGAGATATTTTGTCTACCTCCGGATGTTATTGCTGAAGTTAATTTGTAAAAGGGCTCTATTTAGTTGGTTTAAAGGCAAGTGCTTATAAGAATTGGGCATTCTAAGACTCAGAAAGATAGACTGTATGCTAACTAACTTGGATGTAAATTAAAAAAAATTAAGGAGCGCCTGGGTGGCTCAGTCGGTTAAGTGTCCGACTTCGGCTCGGGTAATGATCTCATGGTTTGTAGGTTTGAGCCCCACGTCAGGCTCTGTGCTGACAGCTAGCTCAGAGCCTGGAGCCTGTTTCAGATTCTGTATCTCCCTCTCTCTCTGACCCTCCCCTGTTCATGCTGTCTCTCTCTCTCTCTCAGAAATAAATTAAAACATTAAAAAAAAAAAAACTCAGAAAGGTAGAAACTAACCCAGGCATCTTTAAAGTTCATGTTATCTTGTAAAATATTCGGTGTTAAGGCTAATTCAAGGTTATTGGTTTAAAAAAAAACAGACATGTCTTTAGAGTTATCAGATTAAATGTAAACTTTTTTCTGCCTGTCTTTACTGAAAGTCAAATCAATTCATCCTCTCTCCATTGCAAGACTTGTCAAAAAAGAAAAAATTAAAATTGAACTTTGTCTAATGCCTCATGAAGTTTTATGAGTATTCTAATAAATAGATATAAATAATTTTAATAAATGTAATTAGGACTACTGGAAATAATAAGGTAGGCAACTCTGTATGTGAGGAAAGCGAGACTGGTTATTATTATTTTTTTAATGTTTTATTTATTTCTGAGAGAGAGAGAGAGACAGCATGAGCAGGGGAGGGTCAGAGAAAGAGGGAGGCAGAGAATCTGAAGCAAGCTCCAGGCTCTGAACTAGCTGTCAGCACAGAGCCCAGTGCGGGGCTCGAACTGCGAGATCATGACCTGAGCCGAAGTCAGACGCTTAACCAACTGAGCCTCCCAGGAGACCCAAGACTGGTTATTTTTTTATAAGAAGAATTAAAAATAATTTTTTTAAAGTTTATTTTTGAGAGCGAGGAAGAAAACATGCATGCTAGTGGGGGAGGGGCAGAGAGGGATACAGAAGATCTGAAGCAATCTCCCTGCTATCAGTACAGAGCCCCATGTGGGTCTCAAACTCATGAACTGTGAGATCATGACCTGAACCAAGATCAAGAGTTAGATGCTTAACTGACTGAACCACGCAGGCACCCTATTGTTATTATTTTTAAATGGTTATTTATTTTGGGTGAAAGGTCGGAGGGGGGAGGTTGGGGAGAGCAGGAGAGCACACATGCACTGGGGAGGAGCAGAGAGAAAGGGAGAGAGAGAATCCCAAACCGGCTCCATGCATCAGCACAGAGCCCAATGTGGGACTCAATCCCATGACCCTGAGATCACGACCTGAGCAGATATCAAGAGTCAGACACTTAACTACCTGAATGGATGCAGGCACCATCCAGGTGCCCTGCAAGAATAGTTATTTAAAGAGGGAAAACTTAGGACAAAATATGAATATGAAAAGTTAAGTTGTAGAAGGTTTATGAGAAAGACTTTTTGGAAAAGAATTTTGTGCATGGCCTGGACTAAGATTAGTAGTAGATTAGAATGTAAAGAAGTTTATCAGAGATCAAAATCTGGGGAAAGAGAAGGGACCATAAGAGAGCAAGATTAGGCAGAAGTTGAGCTGTGATAAAACATCAACAGAAGCCCTAACTGATTCTCTGAGGAATTCCAAAAGTTGGATTATCCTTCAGAACCATCCCAAATTGGGACAAAAGGGCTGGACTTTTATAACAGTGATTGAACATGACCACCTGGGGAGAGGGTGTATCTTTGGCAATTCAGCTGTCTTCAGTCAAGGCAATCCCTGGTGGCCTCTGAGAGTTGAGGACTGTTGGGAGCACTCTTACAGCTAAGAGTCCTTCATTCCTGATGGAGATATGTTTATGGATGGTAACAGTTTTAATAATCAAAGACCATGAAGAGCTGGATGCAGCGATGACCCATCAGCTATTGTCCATTGCTGAAGACATCAGAAATTGTACTGATTGCCCAAGCGAACAATTGGGCAGAGTAAGTTGCCAAGTTGCCAAAGACTCTAAAACCTTCTATAATGACTTCAGTACCAGACATAGACTTAACTAAATATCAACCTAGTATTCCTGGGAGAATTTCAGAAGAGCTAAGGAATGGGAATTTGGACACTATGTTGCCATAAAGCCAGCTGGATGAATCCTAATCTCAGAATATTTTATGGAATGATTAACCATATTCACCGAAGCACCCACTGTAGATAAGGTGCTACTCTTCAGTGGATCTAGAAGTATACTGTGGGTCCCAGTCCTCAGAGAGCTGTTAAAATGTCATTTGTGCTAAAAACAATCCTGATATTTGTGTTAAAAACAATCCTAAGACTGGCCCCCACCAGTCCTAAAAGGTGTACAACAGGCACCAAACCTGGAGAAACCTGGCAAGTAGACTTTACCATTATGCCAAAAACAACAGGTAATTTTTTTTAAGTACTAGCTTCATTTATATTTATTTATTTTTTATTTTTGAGAGAGAGGGAGAGAGAGAACTTGTGTGTGCAGTGGAGGAGCAAGTGGCAGGAGCAGAGAGCAAATGAGATTTTTTTTTTTTAAATGTTTTATTTATTTCTAGGAGAGAGAGAGAGAGAGAGAGACAGCGTGAGCAGGGGAGGGTCAGAGAGAGAGGGAGTCACAGACTGAAACAGACTCCAGGCTCTGAGCTGGCAGTCAGCACAGAGCCCGACGCGGGGCTCGAACCCGCGAACCGCGAGATCATGACCTAAGCGAAAGTCGGACGCTTAACCGACTAAGCCACCCAGGCGCCCCGCAAATGAGAATTTTAAGCAGCGTCCACATTCATTGCAGAACCTGACTTGGAGCTCAGTTTCTGACTGAACCACGTAGGTGCCCAACGGCAGGTAGTTTTTGATATTTGTTAATATATGTAGACGCCTGTATAAGTTGTGTTGAAACTTTTCCATGCTGTTCAGAGGCCTCGTCAGAGTTCGTCAAAAACACTTTTAAGCAAAATTATTCCTAGCTTTGGACTGTCACTAACAATTCAGAGCAACAATGGAGCGGCATTTGTGGTAAAAATCATACAAGCAGTGTTGAGTGTTTCCTTTTAGATCTAAGTGTATCTTCATTTAACATAACGTTTAACATCCTTCTAGTTAAGGGGAAACATTTTATTAGTGATTTGAGAGGCCATCGTGTGGGTAAAAAATGCCTCACATTTGCTAATTCAGTTGGAGTCTTGTGTTTAGAGTATGTGTGTTGAGTTGGGGGGAAGTGAATGAAATGGGGTCCCAAGCCCTTGAATAGCTCACAGTCTTGGAGGGGAGATGAAATTTTAAGAGCCAACATTTATTGAACCTTTTCTGTGTTCCAGGTCATCACTGGCCGTTTCTTTTCCTCATAGTTTAATCTTCATAAAAGTCCTGTAAAATAGTTGTTAGCTCTATTTCATAGATGAATAAATAGGCATGGCCACCCAGCTGAGATTTGAACACAGGTCCTTTTTGCTCTAGAAGCACAAACTTAATCCTTATCTTCCAGCTCTTTAACATAACAGTGAACATTAATGACCCATCATTTCGGTTCATCTTAAGTATTGAAGGACTACAGAGGACAAGCAGTTCTGCTTGGAAAGGGGAGGGTGCTGTAGCACAAGCGTAGAAGTGAGCTGTACATGGCCCTTATTGGTTTATAGGCCCTCAGGGAGAGTGGCTAGAGATGAAACTGGGAAGATGGGCTGGCTCTGGTTAAAAGTCCTGTATGGTATGCGAAGATGTCTAGGCTCAATGGGATGCTGGTGGAGGTTTCATATGAAGAAAAGTGATCAGATCTGTTTTAGCATGATTATTCTTATTGCCGCCTGAAAACGGATCAGGAATGCCTAGGTGCGGAACATTGGAAGCATGATGGTTATTTAGGAGGAAGTTGTGGTTCGGGAGAGAACCTTTCAAGGCCTGAATTACTGCTGTGGTGGGGTGGAGAGCTGGGCATCAAAGTGGGGGCGGAATTCAGAGGCACTTGCTTGGTAAAATTGCCAGGTTTTGGGGGAGATGAGGAAAGAGAAGGGTTAGGATCAATTCAGGTTTCCTAGTTTGAGTAATGTGATGGCATCACCATCCATCAAGGCAATCAAACCAAACAAAAAGTAGGGCTAGAGGTATTTTAGGGAGAGATTCCATTTTGGACTTGTTAAATTAGAGGTGGTTATGACAGTCCCAGGTAAATAAGTTTAATTAGTTGGTGGGAAATATAGAGGCCTGAGACTGAGAAAGGAAATATGAGGTGTCAAGAACCATGAGAATGTTCTAAGTTCTAATGTTCTAATAATACTAAGCTGGATGTATTGTTTTTGTAGAGTGCAAAGGAGAAAAGTTTGAGGATGAGTCCTCAAAAGAAAACTGACATTTTATGAGAAGAACATGGCCTTATCAGAGAGCATTAAGAGAGGTCCAAGGAAAACTAGAAGAGAAGCCAAAGAGGAGAATGTGTTTCTGGGTTTTCTAAAACTGAAAATTAGCATGCCTGAAAATTCTATTTAAGCTAGCCTTGGAAATTAAGTTTGTTTCATAGAGGCAAGGTAATCTGAGAGTCACATCTTATGATTTCTTCTTATGATAGAGTCTTTTTGTATCTCAGTGTTGTATTTTTAGGTGTCTGTTACATGATGACTCATATTTACCTTTGGCTCCACAATCTCTTCTTTACTACATGTATACACGAGATCTCCATTAGGGATCAATATGGGAACTAATGTACCTCAACCACACGAATTGGTATAATTTATTTGTAGTATATATTAGTGATTAAGAAAATGGGCTCTGGACTTTACTACTCAAATAGATGAATACCCTTATGTGAAACTTCATGTTTCTTGGATTTTCATTAACATCTATTATTATATTAGGGAAGAATGGTCATGCCTATTCCTGAGACTAATAACTTTATAATAGTTGTTTCTTCCAAATAGTTTTTAAAAAGCATAGCACAGCCTATTACATAGGCATAGCTGGTGCCCTAGATGTAGTTCTGGGGTGGTAGGAGGGGCAGATGAAATAAGATGTGTCTAAGAATAGAACCGATAGAAAGGAATGTAAGAGGTCCAGAAATGGGTGATTGAGCCACTGTAGATTAGCACTGCTTTATACCTCAAGAGTGTCATTGTCTTTGCTTAAGAAAATAATATTTAAATGGGGTATAACTGTTTTTATTGATTTGTCTTTTTACAAAAAGTACCACAGAAATAATAGGTGTTAAGGCTCTGGAAACTGGTAGTTCAGCCTTGGGCTCAGTATAGTGATATGCTCCATAAATTCTCTGGCAAGTGACTTAAGCCTCTGCTTAAATGTATCTAACACTTGTTTTCCTAGGTCACTCATATTTTTCATGGACCTGTATCTAATATTCATCCTAATTTGTCTCTTATAAACCTTTTGAATATGTCAGTTCTTACTGCTGTGTTATGTCTTCCTTACCTAAGGTCCTTGATTGAGGCCCCATTTCTGCATCTACTCTGCTGGAGGTACCAGATACTTTAATCTCCAGAATCGTTTTTGTAGCTTTTCTGTACTGTCCTGCTCATGCTGCCTTATTTCTTCTCTTCATTGAACCCATTCTGGGAGTTACTTTTTAACATATTATCTATTCATATACTTTTTAAAAAAATGTTTATTTATTTTGAGAGAGACCAATGGAGCGCAAGCTGGGGAGGGGCAGAGAGAGAGGGAGAGAGAGAATCCCAAGCAAGCTCTGTGCTATTAGCACAGAGCCTAATGTGGGCTTGAACTGACCAATCGAACCATGAGATCATGACCTGAGCTGAAATCAAGAGCCAGACACTTAACACCGGATGCTTAACTGACTGAACCACCCAGGCACCTCTATCTATCCATATTCTTCTTCTTTTTAAAAAAATGTTTATTTTGAGAGAGAGAGAGAAATATATAGATAGAAAAAGAACATGAGCCAGGCGGGGCAGAGAGAGAGAGAGAGAGAGAGAGAGAGACAAGGAATCTGAAGCAGGCTCCAGGCTCTGGAGCTGTCAGCACAGAGCCCAACACAGGTCTCAGACTTGTGAACTGGGAGATCATGATCTGAGTCAAAGTCAGACACTTAACTGACTGAGCTGCCCAGTCTATCCATAGTGGGTAGCCACCCAGGTTATTCATAGATACCCACGTGTTTATCCATATTCTTGACTGGGTGGCAGTTTTCAATAACTTTTATTTTTATTATTTTATTTTATTTTATATTTTTAAAATTTTTTAATGTTTTTATTTATTACTGAGAGACAGAGCATGAGCATGGGAGGGGCAGAGAGAGGGGGAGACACAGAATCTGAAGGAGGCTTCAGGCTCTGAGCTGTCAGCGCAGAGCCCAATGCAGGTCTCCAACTCACAAACTATGAGATCACGAGCTAAGCCGAAGTCAGAAGCTCAACCGACTGAGTCACACAGGTGCTCCTTCAACAACTTTTAAAGCCTGAATGTGTAATTCTTTTAGAGTAGTTCTTTCATAGCTTCATAATGCAGCTATATCTTAAATGTAAACCATGTAGATTACATTAAAAATTCTTATATGTATGTGTGTGAGTGTATAAAATTTAAAGTAAATGAACATAACAAATAGATGTTATTTCTCTTTATCATTTGAAAGAAAATAGATCTCTTAAGTCTCATTATTAAATAGTGTATGAACAGGGTGAATATTAAGGAGTTACTCAGTATGCTAGGCCATGCCTATAATTACTTCAGAATAGCTTTATTCAGATTTTTAGGCGGTATTTTACTGATTTGTTATCATGAAATTTAAAGTACTGTTTTTTTCCTTTTGTAAAGTTATACACTGGCACATTAAGATTAACTAGCTTCTAAAGGAAAAGAGTGATAACCTGCAAGCATTTAGTTTTAATTTTCATAATTTTTCTATTTAAATCAAAAGCACCCTTTTAAAGCCCCTAAATCAGCCTTTTATAAATAAAGTAAATCATCTTGTGATGCATTCCTTGATGATGGCTTATGTTGTTTTTCTAAAGAAAGAGTTTAATTAAGATTTGATTTTCTTCTATTCTGCACTTTGTTTATTCATCACTGAATCAAACATAGGTCTTTAATGTCACTGGTAAGTCTGACTTTTTGGGTCATTGATGACCATTGCAGTTTTCACCAAAACAGCTGAATATTTATCTTTCAGATATGATTTAGAACATAATAAAGAATAAGTGGGCTGCCTGATGACCTTAGTATGGGCTTCTGTCATTGTAGGAGAAAATTTCTGGTCAGTGGCCACTGTTTACAATTTGTTAAAATCAACACAAATGTACAAATAACTCATGAATAATTGTGAACACAGTATTTGGTTGTTTAATAAATATGCATTAAAAATCTAATTACAGTAATGAAGTTTACAGCTGAAATTTTAATCCAGCCCTTTAGAAATATTAAATGTGCTTTTCCTGATTGTGCATTTTCCTCACAGCAGTTGGGTAAACATTTTAAACTGGAAATCTAAATTTCTTATATAGTTTTGATTTCATTTAACTAAGCATGTGTTCTTTCTGGCACCAAGCTTCTTCCTCTTTGTGAAGAAGTGAAGCTCCTTTTATTCTATAACTGTTACTTTGAAGAATTTTGATCAGTTCTGTCTTAGGGCTGATGAACATATGGAATACCAGATGAATAATAAAATGTGGCCTGGAAAGACGAGATGGTGATTTTGGTTTCATTTGTTGTATTGAGACAGTCATTTAATTGGTATTTCCATTTTCTCATCTGTAGAATGGGATTAATTATCCTAAATCTACCTTCCTTAAGGTCATTTATGAGGCTCAAATAAGCTACTACGTGAAAAAGTAATTTGAAAACTATAAGAACGGCTATATAAATGTGGAGCTATGCTGGGAGTAATCGAAATATTATTAAAATACCAGAGGTGGTAGATTCCAGTCAGTGAACAGAAACAGAATGAATTCAACTCTCGATAGACTTACTGGAATCATTTTAACTTGAAGGGAAGACTCTGTTATATTAACAATGGCAAAGAACCCAGTCTGATTTCAGTGCTTTGAATTCTAGAAAATAAGTGTTTGATTTTTTTTTTAAAGATTGTGGAAAGGGCCTCTGTAGGTAACCAGGGATGGTTTTTGTCTTCCTGGACTTAACTGCCTTTTCTCTGGATACTCTGAATACCTCAAGGTTCTTTGTTATGAACCTGTTGAAGAAACCTTTTGAAGTTTGATTTATTAGTATGCATGTAAACTGTCTTCATTTAGTAAGAAATTGATACTGTTTTCAAAAGTAACTCAATTAGTTGCAAATTATTTGCTGTGAAGAAGATGTAAAGATAATATTTTATAGAATCATAGAATATTAAAGCTGAAGAAGACCTCTGGGTCATGTAGTCAAAGGATGTTAGATAGGCTTGTAGTTTCTGCCTTAACTGTTTCCTTAATTTTTGGAGAGCCCTACATGTTACAAAATTCTTTTTTTTAAGTTAAATTAAATTTATTTCTTTTAAGCAATCTCTGCATCCAACATGGGGCTTGAACTCACGACCATGCGGTCAAGAGTTGCATGCTCTTCTGACAGAGCAGCCAGGTGCCCATAGAAAATTCTTGAAGTAGACTAGGGTGTCTGGGTGGCTCTGCTGGTTGGGTGGTTGGGCATCCGACTTCAGCTCAGGTCATGATCTCCTGTCTCCTGGGTTCGAGTCCCTCATCGGGCTCTGTGCTGACAGCTTAGAACCTGAAGCCTGCTTCAGATTCTGTGTCTCCCTCTCTCTGCCCCTCCCTGGGCTTGCATTATGTCTGTTTCTCTCAAAAATAAACATTAAAAAAATTATTTTTAGGGGCGCCTGGGTGGCTCAGTCAGTTAAGCATATGACTTTGGCTCAGGTCATGATCTCATGGTTGGTGGGTTTGAGTGCCACATCGGGCTCTGTGCTGACAGCTCAGAGCCTGGACCCTGCTTCACTCTCTCTCTCTTCACACCCTCCCCTGCTCATGCTGTCTCTTTCTCTCTCTCAGAAATAAATTTAAAAAAATAAAAAAAATTCTTTAAGTAGACTGAAATTTGAGATTTTTCTTTACTTTCTCTCCGTTCATCTTGAATCTTTCCCCAGGTACAACCTGTATAACTCTAGTCCTGATTGCACATGTGACAGTTCTTTAAACATATGAAGACTGATAATATCATTCACTTATTTACTCATTTTTTCATTTATTCATCAGATTATTGCATGCTTCTTTGTCTTGATTTCATTTGACAACCTTTCAAACGTTAAAGACTTAGATTTCCTCCATTCATTCATTGATTCCCCCAAGTATTTCTTGCTGCCATCTATATGCTAGACCTAGGATGCTGAGATCTTGTTACTGTCTCTTCTCAATGTCAGCTGTCCCTTGTCCTATTGGTCAACTCTTATGAAATGGTTTCTAGATTCCTGGAATGACTTCCCTTCTTGAGATTACAGTCTACTTTTTTTTTTTTTTTTAATGTTGTTAATGTTTATTCTTGAGAGAGACAGGGCACAAGTGGGGGAGGGGCAGAGAGAGAGAAGGAGACACACAATCTGAAGCAGGCTCCAGGCTCTGAGCCATCAGCACAGAGCCCCACGCAGGGCTCAAACCCACGCACTGTGAGATCATGACCTGAACTGAAGTCAGACACTCAACTGACTGAGCCACCCAGGCGCTCCTATAGCCTACTTTCTGAATGTCACTCTATAAATATGGCCCCTGTATCTCAATATATTCCTTCAGATCTGTCTGGCTGGAGTACTGTTGTAGGTTACCTTTCCTGTGTCCTGTTACATTCATGTCTCCCCTGAAGGCTCCTAGGGCTGTTAAGACCGATCTCTCCAATTTGTATTTGATTACCTTTTTTTTTTAAAATGATATTTAATTACAAAATATAGTACATGTGCATAGTAGAAAATACAGAAAAAACAACCATTAAGTATACTTAAAAATTAAGTTACTGAGGTATAATATTCATTTAGAAAAGTACACAAATAATACATGTAAAGTCTACTGAATTTTCAAAAAGAGAATAGATCTGAAATAGAGGGCTGAATCGAGAAATAGAACATTTATAGAGCCCTAGGCAATTGTTGTAGACCCTCTAAGTCCCTAGCCTTTTACTTGCAATGGTAATCAACATCCTGATATATATATATATTCTTCAATCTTTTTTACACATAGCAACTTAATTCATTTGCTGATATAACATGATATTGTATGATTATGTCACAATTTTCATAAAGGTCTTTTATTTTTTTAATTGTAGTTAAACATTAACACACAACATTATGGTAGTTCCAGGTGTACACTATAGTGATTAGACAACTCTATATGTTATGTTCACCAAAAGTGTAGCTACTATGTGTCATCATACAATGCTATTACAATACCATTGATTATATTCTCTGTATCTTTCGTCTTCATGACTTATATGATCGATAACTGGAAGCCTGTACCTTCCAATCCCCTGCACTCACTTTGCCCACCTTCTCTCCTTTGGAAACCACCAGTTCTGTGTTTATGGGTCTGTTACTGCTTTTTTTGCTTGTTCATTTGCTTTTTGGATTCCACTCATAAGTTAAATCATATGGTATTTGTATTTCTCTGCCTGACTTGTTTCACTAAGCATAATATTCTCAAGGTCCATCCATGGCATTGCAAATGGCAAGATCTCATTCTTTTTTATAGCTGAGTAATATTCCATTGTGTATATATACACCATATCTTTTTTATCTGTTCATCTATTGATGGACACTTAGGTTGCTCCATATTTTAGCTATTGTAAATAATGCTTCAATAAACTAGGAGTACATATATTTTCTCAAATTAGTGTTTTTGTTTTCTTTGGATAAACACCTACTAGTGGAATTAACTGGGTCAATATGCATTTCTATTTTTAATCTTTTGAGTAACCTCCATGCTGTTTCCCACAGTGGGTGCACCGATTTATATTTCTACCAACAGTGCATGAGCGTTCCCTTTTGGTGTTGGTGTTCCCTCACCAACACTTGTTATTTCCTGTCCTTTTGATACTAGCCACTCTGACTGACGTAAGGATTCTATCACAATTTTTAAATCCATTCTATAGTTTTAGATATTGGGGTTTCCAGTTTTTGGCTACTGCTATTCATAGTACTGCTGTGAATGTTTGTACAAAGTTTTTGGTGTACATATGTATGCTTTTTGTTGGGCATATGCCTGAGAATTGGTGAATCATATATGTTCATCATTAATAGATAAGGCCAGTTTTTCAAAATTCTATCAGTATATATTTCTAGTAGCAGTATATGAGATTTCAAATGAATGCATCCTTGTCAATACTTGGTATTCTTTTTAATTGTAGTCACTACTAGATGTGTAGTGCTATCTCATTGTGGTTTTATTTTGCTTTTCCCTGTTGACTATTGAGGTTGATCACTCTTTTACATATTTACTGGACACTTGGATTTTGTAGGTGCTAGATATATAGTGAATTGAACAGACAACCTACCTGCTTGTAGCTTGCAGTCTAGTTGAGAGGGATAGACAAAATCGATAACAAAACTATAAGTTAGGCCACGAAGACTTTTTTTTTAAAGTATCTATTCATTGATCTTTTAGTCATAGTGTTTTATATTTATTTTCACATCCGGTAGGCAAGATTCCCTGCATTAATTTTCATGATTTTCTAAGGATTTTGGTAGAACCGCATTTAACCTATAAATTGTGAAGAATTGGCAATGTTGGTAAACTTGTGTGTGTTTCTAATATTTGCTTTATTTTTTCAAATTTTCATTTATGCCTTTGAGAAAGATTTTTATATGAATCTTACAAATTGATAATATTGTTCATCTTTATTCTAGGCTTTTTATTGTAATTGTAAGTAGCATCCTTTTTTTTCTCTTGTATTTTCCAACTGGTTATTGCTAGCATGTTAAGAAAATGAAACTGCCAAAATATTTTTCCAGTATCCTCCTTTTTTGGCTTAAGAGGGGGCATAATCAAGCTACTACATTCTTTAAAACTCCTAAATGGCTTCCTATTGTTTTTAAGGTTAAGTTCAACCTGCTTATCATTGCAAGGCCCTGTGGCACCCAGTTCCTTTATAATTCTCTAGTAGCTCATCTCTTGCCCCATTCTGCCTTCTACTTTATACCTTAGCCGTATTGAACTTGTTTCATTTTTTTTAGTGTGTGCCATACTCTTGTGTTTCAGAGCCTGCTCAGGCCAATGCATCTCATTCCCTTCCTTCCTTCGTTCCTAACCTGGCTAACTCCTATTCATCCTTTTGCTCTCAATTGAAGTATCATTTCCTGAGTACCCTTAACTCCCTAGGCTAGGTTACTAGTTTTGGCTGTGATCTCCTAGCATCCTCCTCTTCCCTTTAGGTACTGTACTGTGTTACAGTTGTTTATCCACTTGTTTGTATCTCTCCCAGTGCACTGTCAGTATTTTGAGTGCAGTTACTGTATCTTTCCAGCTCACCACTGATTGTATAAGAAGTTTTTAGCACAGTGCTTTGTACTCTGGATGCTTTATAAATATTTGTTTATTTGCTGCTGGCTGAATTCTTCCCTTTGATAGGTTTTCAACTGATTCTTTTCAGTATAATTAAGTTTTTGAACTTAAATTCACCTTAGTTAAATTTTATGGTGGTACTTTCATCTGATTTTGTAGCACATTAACATCATCTTGAATCAGGATTATGATCCAGCATTGATTTGTCTCCCAACTTTGTGTCCTCATCCTATTTGAGGGCTAGGTCATCATGTCTTTATTTAGTGCCAAATACATTAGTGTTTTGTTATCAAAGCTCAAAAAGGTACATATTTAAACCTGGCTTGTCAAAATTCTTGAAAACCCAACTATGTGAAATAGAAGGGCTTTTAGATTTATAAGGAAAGGAACTTCTTTCTTGTAACACTTCGTTTTGGGGCTTTTAATAGAAAAGGCTGCTGCTGGTACATTTTGGAAATGCCGTTTATTAGCAGAGGCTAATGGCTCTGGCAGAGCAGAGGCTCTGGCAGGGCCTGAGAGGATGGAGATCTAGGAGGAAGGGGGGTTGGTGTTTGCTCCAGGAGGCTTGAGAACGTCATATTAGAGGGCCTGAGAGATGTTTGTGTTTTGATTTTCTGTTGCCTGGCTATGACAAGTGGGAGCACAGCCTTCACTTATCCATAGTATTATGGTTGTTTTAATGAGCGTGACATCCTGGTGGTTTGGGTCACTTAGCTTCAGACCCTGGGTTGGCCATTCACTTAAGTTTTCTAACCTTTTAAGTTATTTTAGTTTCCTTATTTGTAAGGAATAATAATAGCTACCTCACCTTTTTTGAGAGAAGATAATGTATAGAAAATGCTGCCTGCGTGCTACCTACATAGTAGGCACTTTATAGTTTTCTTTACCATTCAGAATTCTGTCACTCATGAATTTTCAAATGAATCCAAGTTTCACAAAGAAAGCTTGAAGCTGTTAAAATCAACATAAAACTTACAGCTTTTCTGGGTTATATAACTACCTTTTCTAGTCTGTTGATTTTGTACAACTTCTTTGATTATTTTACTGCAGTAAACCTACATAAAATATGTTTGGTCAGATTCATCACATTGTATTGAGTATTTCTAGATATATANAGGTTGAGCTCTGGCAGGGCCTGAGAGGATGGAGATCTAGGAGGAAGGGGGGTTGGTGTTTGCTCCAGGAGGCTTGAGAACGTCATATTAGAGGGCCTGAGAGATGTTTGTGTTTTGATTTTCTGTTGCCTGGCTATGACAAGTGGGAGCACAGCCTTCACTTATCCATAGTATTATGGTTGTTTTAATGAGCGTGACATCCTGGTGGTTTGGGTCACTTAGCTTCAGACCCTGGGTTGGCCATTCACTTAAGTTTTCTAACCTTTTAAGTTATTTTAGTTTCCTTATTTGTAAGGAATAATAATAGCTACCTCACCTTTTTTGAGAGAAGATAATGTATAGAAAATGCTGCCTGCGTGCTACCTACATAGTAGGCACTTTATAGTTTTCTTTACCATTCAGAATTCTGTCACTCATGAATTTTCAAATGAATCCAAGTTTCACAAAGAAAGCTTGAAGCTGTTAAAATCAACATAAAACTTACAGCTTTTCTGGGTTATATAACTACCTTTTCTAGTCTGTTGATTTTGTACAACTTCTTTGATTATTTTACTGCAGTAAACCTACATAAAATATGTTTGGTCAGATTCATCACATTGTATTGAGTATTTCTAGATATATAATTACTTAGGTATGAACACTGCAAAAAGATTGTTACCTTGGAGACCCTGTATTTGTTTCGTCGTGTCACCTTGAGTATCTTCGATTCTTTCCTTTAATCATAGGATTTTTTTTTAATATTTTTTATTTATTTCTAGGAGAGAGAGAGAGAGACAGCGTGAGCAGGGGAGGGTCAGAGAGAGAGGGAGACACAGACTCTGAAATTGGCTCCAGGCTCTGAGCTGGCAGTCAGCACAGAGCCCGACGCGGGGCTCGAACCCACGAACCGTGAGATCATGACCTAAGCGAAAGTCGGACGCTTAACCGACTAAGCCACCCAGGCGCTCCAATCATAGGATATTTTTGAGCTGAGAAATCTTTACAGAAGGTTTTTGAGCTGTACCCCACTTTATGGACAAGTTATATGTAAAATTTCTGCCCATTAAACCACATCTTTACTGATTTTGAATATAAAGTTAGGGATAGATTCTCAAAAATTATTTAACTTCAAGAATTGAAAAAAGCTAGACTTTTTTTTACTAGATGAAGTAGACTTTTCAAATAAATTTTTTTTATTTTAAATTTTTATTTAAAAAATTTTTAAATGTTTATTTATCTTCGAGAGAGAGACAGAGCACAAGCGGGGGAGGGGCGGAAAGAGAGGAAGACACAGCATCCGAAGCAGCCTCCAGGTTCTGAGCTTTCAGCACAGAGCCTGGCGTGGGGCCTGAACCCATGAACCATGAGATCATGACCTGAGCTGAAGTCAGATGCTTAACTGACTGAGACACCCAGGTGCCCCTTTCATTTTTATTTTTTAAGTAATCTCTCTACCAAAGTGAGATTTGAACTCACAACCCTGAGATCAAGAGTCACATGTTCCATGAGTGAACCAGCCTGGTGTTCCTAAAATAACATTTCTTAAAGGAAAAATGCTTGCCTTCTGCTGAAGCAGTCTGGTCCACCATTTTGCTTAACTATCTACAGAATATCTTTTAAGATATTCTCAACTATCTACCTATGTGTAGAATTAGAAATCCACTCCAATTTAAAGCACCAAAGAATACAAAGGCCACGTATCTCCTCTGCTTTTATCACTCCAGCAGTGTCAGTACAATTAAGCTTTATAACCTATGTATTAATCAAGGTTCTCTAGAGAAATAGAGCAAATAGAGCATATATACATTTAGAAAGAGATTTATTGTAATGAATTGGTTTATACAATTATGGAGGCTGACAAGTATCAAGATCTACGGTCAGCACATTGGAAACCCAGAAACCCAGGCGAGTTGCTGGTGTAATTCCAGTCCAACTCTGAAGGCCTGTGAACCAGGAGAGCAGATAGTGTCGATTAAGTCTTTAAAGACCATCAGGCTTAAGGCCCAGGAAGATCCCGTATTACATTTGGAGTCCAAAGACAGGAGAAAACTGATGTGCCAACTTAAAGGCAGACAGGAATTGTCTCTGACTCAGGCAGGGTCGGCCTTTTGTTTTATTTAGGCTTTCAGCTGATTGGATGAGGCTCATCCACATTAGGGATAGCAATTTGCCTTACTCGGTCTACTGATTCAAATGTTCCATCTCATCTGGAAATACCCTCCCAGACACATCCAGAAATGTTTGACCAAATGTATGGGCATCTCATGGTCCAGTCAACTTGACACAAAAAATTAATTATCAGAACATATATCAAGACTATGATTGTCCTCCATGTGTCAGCATTTTCCCTAATGTTCTTAAGATGCTTGCAGTAGTCCAGGATTCCCCATTTGACAAAGTACAAAGGCAGGAAGGAATGAGTTCTTGTTCTGGTCTCCTTTTGAGAGCACTGGGGGACTTGTTGGGATGAGCACTGGGTGTTGTATGTAAGTGATGAATCATGAGAATCTACTTCCGAAGCCAAGAGCACACTGTAACACTGTATGTTAGCTAACTTGAAAATAAATTATATTTAAAAAAAAAAAAGCACTGGGGGAAACTTTGGCAGAAGCTGACTTCCTGTTAGGCATCAGTCCTCATTGGTTAGGATGGTGATCACGTGTCCAGTCTCCCCAGTTTGCCATCCGTGGTTGAGAGTTGACTCCAGAGCCCATCCTGCCTCCCTGATGTACCTGTGGGGACAGATGTTGGCTCTGCCACTACCTTGACTATGGGAACATGGGCAGGTTACTTACTTAGCCCCTTTGTGCCTCAGTTTCTTTGCCTTTATTTATTTACTTATTTCTTATTTAATATTTTCATTATTTTGGGACAGAGAGAGCAAGTGTATGTGAGCAAGGGGAGGGGCAGAGAGAGAGGTAGAGACAGAATCCCAAGCTGTCCCAAGCTGATAGCACATGAGATCATGACCTGAGCTGAGATCAAGAGTCAGACCTTTAGCTGACTGAGCCACCTTGGCATCCCACCCTTCTTCACCATTAGAGGTACTGTTAGTACCTTTGTCATAGAGTAGTTGTGAATATTAAATAGGTTAATATATGTAAAGTACTTAGAAAAGTTCCTTGCACTTAGTAAGTACTTAGTAAAGGTCAGCAGTTCTTGCTGCTGCTATTAGCGACATGATCTTCATCAGTTTACTTAAGTTGCAATGGTCACTCTGGTCCAAAGTATGGGGATTTTTGAACTAGACTATTGTTGTAGTTTCCTAACTGGTCTCTCTGCTTCTACTTAAAAATATATAGGTAATAGCTTTATTTTTTTATTTTAATTTTTTAGAGAGAAAGAGAGAGAAGAGAGAGGGAGGGATAGAGGAAGAGGGAGGGGGAGAATTTTAAAAAGGCTCCACGTGAAGTGTGGAGCCTGAGGTGGGACTTGATCGTAGGATCCTGGGATCATGACTGGAGCCGAGTTGGAAGCTTAACTGACTGAGCTGCATAGGCACTCCTGTGCCTCTTAAATTTTAATGTGCATATGAAACACTCCGGTATTTTGTTACAATGCAAATTTTGATTCAGACTTCTGACGTGGGGCCCGAGATTCTATATTTCTATTAAAGTCTCTGGGAATGCCCAGGCTGTTGGCCAGAGACTCTAGAATATCCCTTTTATTTTCATCAGTGTACAGATCACTGTCTGCTCCTTTCTTTAATTTTTTGTCTCTTCTCCCCTTGACTGGAGTGAAGGCTCCACAAGGGAAGAAATTTTTAGTGTTTTTTTCCCATCGGTGTCAAGAATACTACCCCAGATGTAGCTGGTTTTCAACAATAAATAAATGAATGAAAAATTTATCCCTAAAGTTTTAATTATTTGTATAATTGTCATTACAGTGAGTGCTCAATAAAAGTGAGCAGCTATTAATAGATTTTCCTTCTAAAATTTTTAAATTTTGGCAATTCTTGAAAACAATGGTTCTTTCTTTTTCTCTTAGTTTATTGTCAAGTTGGTTTCCATATAACACCCAGTGCTCATCCCAGCAAGGGCCCTCCTCCATGCCCATCACCCATCTTCCCCTTTCCCCCACCCCCCTCAACCCTCAGTTTGTTCCCAGCATTCAAGAATCTCTCATGGTTTGCCCCCCTTCCTCTCCCCAACTATTTTTCCCCTTCTTCTCCCCCATGGTCCTCTGTTAAGTTCCTCCTAATCCACCTATATGTGCAAACATATGGTATCTATCCTTCTCTGCCTGACTTATTTTGCTCAGCATAACACCCTCAAGGTCCATCCCTGTTGCTACACAAGGCCAGATTTCATTCTTTCTCGTTGCCATGTAGTAGTCCATCGTATAGATAAACCACATCTTCTTGATCCATTCGTCTGTTGATGGACACTTAGGCTCTTTCCATGTTTCAGCTATTGTTGAGAGTGCTGCTATGAACATTGGGGTACATGTGCCCCTATGCATCAGCACTCCTGTATCCCTTGGGTAAATTCCTAGCAGTGCTATTGCTGGGTCATAGGGGAGTTCTATTGTTAATTTTTTGAGGAACCTCCACACTGGAAAACAATGGTTCTTAACCAGTTTTCACAAACTCATTTGAAGATCTGCAGGAGGCTGTAGTATGTTTAGAGATCTTGCCTCAGAAAAAATACACAATTAACACATATACACACACCTAATTTGTTTTTAATAGGCTCTCAGACCTCCCCACCCCAACCCCAGTCATGGACCATAAGTTAAGGCCTTGTTCAAAAAACAACTGTGTATTCTATAATAGCTCTCGTCAGGACTATTGGCGATAGTTTGCCTTTTTCCAATTTCTTTTATAATTGTGCTGTGCAGTTGCCTCTTCTTTCTGCATTATATACTACTATGTGCCATTAAAACTGGTGTAATAGTAGTTTAGTATTTATTAATGTAGTGGGATTAGTGAAGTGGGGCATATTAGCTTGTTGATCACAGAATTTCAGAAGATGTGTTTTTTTCCAAACATCTCTCTTAAAAACAAAAACTTAAAAATTGGGGAAAATTGTTTTCCCTGCTAATAGTGCCCCAGCAAACAAACATGGTGAACATTCCCCAAACCTGTGGCATTTCCTGTAAGAAATGGGGCACAAAGTGACATGGGACAGGAAGGGCAAGGAGTTTTTTGTAAGCCTAGGCAAAGTGGCCTTATTACAGGAAGCAGAGAGGCTATTGTGGGCAGACTAGACAAATTTTCTGAGAAAAAGCTAAAACTACAAAGGAGATTGTAATTGATGCCTGAATGCATTGAATCGAGCTGCAGATCTGGGCAGGCATTTTGAACTGGGAGGCACTGAGAAGAGAAAGGGCCAAGTGATCCAGTTCTAAGCTTCATCTTTTGCTTGATACGAAGACCATAGAATTCTGAGGTTATGTTCACTTCAAAAACAAAAAACAAGAAAAGGAAACTTGAGTAATCACAAATGCACTCAAAGGGGAAACTATTTTTTCTTGGGATGGGGAGTGATAGAAATAATTGTTAAAATACTGCCTAGGAAGTTATAATCACTCAGACAGAAGGACATCATGATACTGACTAAGTCTTATACTCTTATATAGAGTATATAGTGAGATCTTAAAACTTACTTAAGAGAAAGTAAAATACGGTACAAATTGAGGCATAAGAATAGTGCTGGCTTTATGGGCCTCTAACATCTTCCATTTATGTTTATAGATCGCTGTGTAGATCTTCAGAATGGCATTTTCCCACTGTCCATTTGGAGTACAATAAGACAAATTAATACAAATCAAAATAATATGGCAGCAGCATCCCATAATTTGTGTACACTGATGTAGTAACAGATTTAATTTAGTGCAGCTTTTGAGAAGTCTTTTGTGTTTCAATTTATACAGCTGCTATCCAGGCCTAAGCTGGCCAATCTCTCAGCCTTGAGTGTCTTGTCTGATTCTCTCTCTCTTTTTTTAGAATTTTTTTTTTCAAGATCAGTGTAAAAAAAGATCTGTTTTAGGTTCACAGCAAAATTGAGAGGAAGGTACAGAGACTTCCCATATTCCCCCTTGGCCCCACATTGCATTGATTCCCCTATTGTCAATATCCCTCACCAGAGCAGTTCATTTATTAGAACTGATGAACCTACATTGACTCATAATAATTACCTAAAGTCCATTTGGGTTCACTCTTGAACAATGGGTATGTATGTGTAAGGATGTGTATCCATCATCATTATAGTATCATATGGAGTATCTTCTACCCTAAATACTACCATAACATCCTCTGTGCTCTGTCTATTCTAATACCTCCCCCAGTCTTTGTCTACTCTGGATCTTTTTATTGTCTCCATAGATTTGTCCTTTCCAGAATGTCATATGGTTAGAATATCTGATGTTACAATATGCAGCTTTTTCACATTGGCTCTTTCCCTTAGTTATATGCATTTAAGTTTTCTCCATGTGTTTTCATGGCTTGATACCTAATTTATTTTTAGTGCTAAATAATATTCTATTGTTTAGATGTACCAATTTATTTGGCCATTTGCCTACTGAGGGACATCTTAATTGCTTCCAAGTTATGGCAGTTATGAATACAGCTCCTGTAAACATCTGTGTGGTGTGTGTGTTTGCGTGTGTGAATTTAAGTTTTCAACCTCTTTAGGTAAAAACCAGGGAACATGATTGCTGGATTGTATGATGACAGTATGTTTAGTTTTGCAAGAAACTGCCAAACTGTCTTCCAAAGTAGTTGTACCACTTTTGTATTCCCACCAGGAATGAATGAAGAGTTCCTCTTGCTCCATATCCTGGCCAGCATTTGTTAGTACTCTGAATTTTGGCCATTCTAATAGGTGAATAGTGGTATCTCATTATTATTTTGATTTTCATTTCCCTGATGACATCTAATATGGAGACTTTTTCATATGCTTCTTTGCCATCTGTGTATTTTCTTTGGTGAGATGTTTTTGGCCCACTTTTAAATTAGATTGTTTTCTTGTTATAAGAGTTCTTTGTATATTTTGTATAACAGCCCTTTATCAGATGAATCTTTTGCAAATATTTTCTCCTGTTCTGTCTCTTGTCTTCCAATGGCACCATGACATTGGCTTTCACAGAAGTTTTAAATTTTGAATGAAGTCCAGCATATCAATTATTTCTTTCATGGATTGTGCCTTTAGTATTGTAGCTAAGAAGTTATCACCATACTCAAGATTATGTAGGTTTCTTCTATGTCTTTTATAATTCTCCTGTGTTACCTTCTAGGAATTTAGTATTTTTGTATTTTACATTTAAGTCTGTGATCCATTTTGAGTCAATTTTTGTGAAGGGTATATGGTCTTGGACATTTTTCTTGAGATTTCTTCCTTAACCCATATGTTAGTTAGAAGTGTATTGTTTAATCTCTGTATGTTTTAGAATTTTCCCGTTATTTTTTGCTACTGATTTCTGGTTCAATTCTATTGTTGTCTAGAGCAGATGATTTCTGGTCTTTTAACTTTCTTAAGATGTGTCTAATGGCCTAGATTGTAGTCTGTCTTGGTGAATGTTCCATGTGAGCTCGGGAAGAATGTGTATTCCCTTGCTAGATGAAGTATCCTATAAATGTCAGATATAGCTAGTTAATTGTTAATGTTGAGTTCAGTATGTCCTTACTGAGTTTTCTGCCTGCTGGATCTGCCCATTTCTTCTAGTGGGATGTTGGAGTCTCCTACTGTGGTAGTGGATTCATCTATTTCTCCTTATATTTCTGTCAATTCTAGCATCCTGTAGTTTAGTTTGATATTTTGCTGTTAGGTACATATGCATTAAGGATTGATTCTTCTTGGAGAATTGACTCCTTTATCATTATCTCTCATAACTTTTCATGCTTTGAAATCTCCTGTGTGTAAATTAATATAGCCACACCTACTTTCTTTAGTGTTAACATGTATATTTTTCACCATTCATTTACTATTAATCCATATGTTTTTATATTTACAGTGGGTTTTTTGTAGATAACATATGCTTGGGTCTTGTGTATTTGATCCACTCTGACCATCTCTGTCTTTTAATTGATACATTTATACCATTGATATTCAAGGTGATTATTGATATAGTTGGATTAATATCTACATATTTGTTATTATTTTCTAGTTGTTGCCATTGTTCTTCTTGTTTTTGTTGTCTTCTTTTTTTCTGTGTTCTGTGGTTTTGAGTATTTTATGATTCCATTTTCTCTTTCTTAGCATGTCAGTTATATTTCTTTTTTTATTTTTGCAATATGCATTCATAGCTGATCCAGGTCCACTTACAAATAACACTACACCACTTCAAGGGTAGTGCAAGGACTGTATTATAATAACAAAATAATCCCAACTCCTCTCTCCTGTCTCTTGTACTATTGTCATTTATTTCACTTATATATATATATAAGCATACATAAGCATATATATGACCTATGGCTAAGCATAAATGATTGAATACATTATTGCTGTTATTTTGAACAAATTGTTATGTGTTAAATCAATGAATAATAAAGAAAGTAGGGGCACTTGGGTCGCTCAGTTGGTGGAGTGTCCAACTTCGGCTCAGGTCATGATCTCACATTTTGTGGGTTCGTGCCCCATATCAGGCTCTGTGCTGACATTTCAGAGCCTGGAGCCTGCTTCAGATTTTGTGTTTCCCTCTCTCTCTCTGCCCTTCTGTCTCTGATGCTCTGTCTCTCTCTCAAAAAAACATTAAAATAATTAACAAAAAAGACTAAAGAAAGTAGGGGCATGTGGGTGGCTCAGTCAGTTCAGCATCTGACTTCAGCTCAGGTCATGATCTTGTGGTTCATGGCTTTGAGCCCTGCATTGGGCTCTGTGCTGATAGCTCAGAGTCTGNCTTCTGTCTCTGATGCTCTGTCTCTCTCTCAAAAAAAAATTAAAATAATTAAAAAAAAAAGACTAAAGAAAGTAGGGGCATGTGGGTGGCTCAGTCAGTTCAGCATCTGCCTTCAGCTCAGGTCATGATCTTGTGGTTCATGGCTTTGAGCCCTGCATTGGGCTCTGTGCTGATAGCTCAGAGTCTGGAGCCTCCTTTAGATTCTGTCTCCCTCTCTCTTTGCCCCTCCCTGCTTGCACTCTGTCTCTCTCAAAAATAAATAAACATTAAGAAAAAAAGAATAAAGTAAAAGTTTTTATTTTACCTTAACTTATTCCTTCTTAAACATTCTTTATGGATCTGAATTTCGTTTTTAAAAAAATTGTTAAGCTTATTTATTTATTTTGAGAGAGAGAGAGAGAGTGAGCAGGTAGAGTAGGGACAGAGAGAGAGAGAGGGGAGAGAGAGAGAATCCCTAGCAGGCTCTGCATTGTCAGCACAGAGCAGGACACAGGGCTCAAGCCCATGAACTGTGAGATCATGACTTGAGCCTAAATCAAGAGTCAGACACTCAGCCAACTGAGCTACCCAGGTGCCCCTATGGATCTAGTTTCTGACTTACTTTATTTTCATTCTCTCTAAAGAGTTTAACATTTCATAGGGCGCCTGGGTGGCTCAGTCGGTCAGGCGTCTGACTTCACCTCAGGTCATGGTCTCACAGTTTGTGAGTTCAAGCCCCACCTTGGCTCTGTGTTGACAGCTCAGAGCCTGGAGCCTGTTTTGGATTCTGTGTCTCCATCTCTCTCTGTTCCTTCCCCACTCACACTCTGTTTCTCTCTGTCTCAAAAATAAACATTAAAAAAATTTTTTAGAAAGTTTAACATTTCAGGGTGCCTGGGTGAAAAATTATAATATATACTAAAAGACCAACGATTTGGAGAGATGAAGCATCAGAACCAAACATGGCAAAGATGTTGGACTGATCAGACCAGGACTTTAAAGCAGCTATAGTTAACATGCTAAGGGCTCTAATATATAAAGTAGACAGCATGGAAGAACATATGAGCAATATAAGAACAGAAAGGAAGACTTCTCTTACCCTCTGTCCCTGACAGTCCCCAACTTACACCTTCTCTCTCTTCTCAAAATAAATGAATATACTAAAAAAAAAAAAAAAAGAAAAAGAATTTAGCATTTCTTCCAAGGCTGATCTATTGGCATCTTTTAGTATATCTTGTAATTTTTATTTGTCTGAGAAAGTCTTTATGTCTCCTTTATTCTTGAAAGGTAATTTTGCAGGGTTCAGGATTCTAGATTGGTAGGTTTTCCTCTCAATACTTTAAGTATTTCACTCTACTGTCTTCTAGCTTGCATTCTTTCTGAAGTTAGATGTAATTTTTATCTTTGTTCCTCTATAGGTTAAGGTGTATTTTTCTTCTGGCTTCTTTCATGATTTTTTCTTTACCTTCGATTTTCTGTAGTTATTAAGTGATATGCCTAGGTGTAGTTTTCTTGGTATTTATCCTGCCTAATGTTCTCTGAGCTTCTTGGATCCATGGCTTGGTGTTTGTCACTTATTTGGGAAACTTCTCAGTTAAAATTGTTGCCAAATTTTTTGTTTCTTTTCTGCACAGCAAAGGAAACAACCCACAAAACTAATAGGCAACCAACGGAANGGGCACTTGTGGGGATGAGCACTGGGCATTATATGGAAACCAATTTGACAATAAACTATTTGTAAAAAAAAAAATGTAATAGGGCAATTGCAAGAAATAAGAGAAATTTAATCACTAGAGTATATGCATTATTTGTTGAGGAAAATAATAATTTTTAAAAAGAGAGAAAAAATTTTTTTGTTTCTTTTTCTTCTTCTGGTATTCCCATAATGTGTATATTACACCTTTTGTAGTTGTCCTACAGTCCTTAGATATTATGTTGTTGTTGTTGTTGTTGGGTTTCCCAGCCTTTCTTTGCCTTCGAGTTCTGCAGGTTTCTATTGATGCATCCTCAAGCATGGAGATTCTTTCCTTAGCTGCGTCCAGTTCACTAATAAGCCCATCAAAGGCAAAGATTTTCATTTCTTTGCTTATATTGCCCATATGTTCTTGCATGCTGTCTACGTTATACATTAGAGCCCTTAGCATGTTAACCAGAGTTGTTTTAAATCCCTCGTTCAATAATTCCAACATCCTTGCCATGTTTGGCTCTGATGCTTGCTTCATCTCTTTGAATTGTTTGTCTTTTAGTATATCTTGTAATTTTTCCTTGCGCATGATATACCAGGTAAAAGGAACTACTATAAATCTGCCTTTAGTAATGTGATGAGGTATGTAGGGAGAGGAAGTATTCTATAGTCCTATGATTAGGTCTCAGTGTTTAAGGAGCCTGTGCCTCTGAATTGTGAACTCTAGAAATGTTTTCTGCCTCCTTTTAGGTGGGCGGAAGTTGGATATTTCCCTTCTTCCATCTGGAAGGCCAGAATTGAGTGAAGTTGGGTATTTCCCTTCCCCCAGGTCAGTTAGGCTCTGATAATACCCCAGCAGGTTAGGTTCCTTCTTAGGAATAACAGAGTGCTCTGGTGTATTTTAAAATGGTTTTTGGGACACCAGGTTGGCACATTCAGTAGAGCATGTGACATTTGATCTTGTAGTTGTTAGTGAGAGTCCTGCATTCGGTATGGAATCTACTTAAAAAAATAAATAAAATATTAAATAAGTAAATAAGTAAGTAAGTAAATAAATAAAATGATTTATTTGCGTCTCCCCACACCAGAAGCATAAGGGGATTTTTCCTGTGTTAACACTAAGAACTTGGTTGAGCTCCTGGAGGTAAAATTCAGAAAAGTGTGGGAGCCCCTCTAGGCTG
>NW_027532594.1:4467274-4494227 GCF_008692635.1 Crocuta crocuta
TTTTTTTTTTTTTTTAACTCTGAGTTGTCCACATTGAGCTTCCAGCAATTTGTCAGGCTTTCCTACCCTGGCACTGGTTCCTGGGGTGGTTTCTACTTATGAGTCTCTGCTCTGGTGAGCGATTACTCCCTATATTTACCTGTCTTTCTCTTTAATCTTAGGGGCAGTGGTTTGGCCTGCATTCACCCTTGTCCTATGGATCTAGGAAGAGATACTGGTTTTTAGTCTGTTCAGCTTTTTCATTGTTAGGATAGCGTGGCACCTTTCAGGCTCCTTACATGTGGAACTGGATAACTGCTATTTCTCTTTTTATGCCTGCTAACACATCAGTGTGCCTTGGTTCTCTTTTTTGAAAAATGCAGGTGAAGTATATATTACTAAATAAAGATGTTAGGCTAGTAAAAAAAAATAGAAGTAAAGAACTCTAAGCCTCTCTACAGACCAAGAGAAACAACATACTTTGCCCACAGCCCTGATCTATCTAATGACTATCTTTAAATTTTTTTTTTTTAATGTTTTATTTATTTCTAGGAGAGAGAGAGAGAGACAGCGTGAGCAGGGGAGGGTCAGAGAGAGAGGGAGTCACAGACTGAAACAGGCTCCAGGCTCTGAGCTGGCAGTCAGCACAGAGCCCGACGTGGGGCTCGAACCCACGAACTGCGAGATCATGACCCAAGCGAAAGTCGGACACTTAACCGACTAAGCCACCCAGGCGCCCCTCTAATGACTATCTTTAAAAAAGATATTTTATGATTGTGAAAAGGAATATGAAGACTGAAGAGTAGCTCCTGGATTTGGAACAGTAGGCCTTGGGTGAACTTGGCAACATCTGTCTCAGTAGAAGCTTGACCACAGTGGGTTGAGAACTGAGCAGGATGTGAAGGACTGGCCAGAAAAAGTAAAGGTAACTCAAGTGGTTTGGCTTGTGAAGGAAAGGAGGGTTTTGTTGTTATGACGGGTTTTGTTGTTATTATATAATTTGAAGATAGGAAAGGATTGAATTGGTATGAAACTAATACAACTAAATCTAGTAGTTCTTAGCACATAGCACATATATAGGTCACATATTTATATATAGTAAAATATTATTAAAAATACCAGAGTATATCATGCATAGTTTTCTTTTTAAATCATTTTATACTCTTACTAAATATCTTATTTCATGAAAATTGTTTTTCAGTTATTTATACATGAGTGAATATTGGTTCATGATTATTAAAGAGGTTTCAAAAATTTGAAAGCCTCTGATTAGAGGACAAGAAGGCATTAATATCCTTGATGGAATGAGAAACAACTCTTAGGCTAAGGAGAGAGAAAAGGATGAGGTAAATCTAGGTGAGTTTGGAGGTTTTGATGGTAGGGAGCTGAGGGACTTTGAAGGACAGTGAGGTTTTGCGAGGGAGAGATCAGGCTGGCCGAGGTAGGAAGAGGAGGATGTCCAGCCAGGGAATCTGTATGAACAAAGGCATGACTATGAAATGAAAGACTATTTGAGATGTGGTAAGTAATCCACCTGACTGAAAGGCAACTCCCATTATTGAATCTGCCTTTGCATTTTCCATTCTAACCAGCTTCCTGACATTTCTAGCATTGCCCATCCCAATTTAGGCCTTTATTATTTCTCGCCTGGAATAGTTTCATAACCAGTTTCTCAGTACCCAAATTTCTTTTACTTGCTAGTGCCAGTTGATCTGATATATTACTGCTGCATTTTTTTTGCCCCTCCACCCCCGCTTAAAATTAAAAAAGCAACCTTGATATTCTCTATTACCCTGCTACCCATTACATGTGATAGATAATCTTTTTTTGTACCAGTGGATGCCTTTTGGAGAGTTGAGGGAGAGTAGTCTGGAAATGCAGACTGGGGGCCTATTCTGGATTTCTTTTTGTTTGTTTGTTTTTAATGTTTATTTTTGAAAGAGAGAGAGAGAGTCAGAGTACAGTGGGAGAGTCAGAGAGAAGGAGACACAGAATCTGAAGCAGGTTCCAGGCTCTGAGCTGTCAGCACAGAGCCTGATATAGGGCTCGAACCCACAAACCATGAGGTCATGGCCTGAGCTGAAGTCAGATGCTTAACCGACTGAGCCACCCAGGTGCCCCCTGGATTTCTTGAACTCTAGAATGGGGATCCTCTGTTTGGGGATTCCCAAGACTGCTTCTAGGTTTGATGACTTGCTAGGAGAATTCACAAGACGCAGCATGTAGTTGTACTCATGACTACGGTTTATTACAGCAAAAGGATACAAACAAAGGGGAAAGGCACATGGGACAAAATCTGGAAGAAATTAGGTTCAAGCTTCCAAAAGTCTTCTCCCAGTGGAGTCACATAAGACATGCTTAGTTTCTCCAGTAATAAATTGTGCCAACAGATGTGAAATGTCTGTTAGGGAAGCTCCTTAGAGACTCAGTGCCTAGGGTGAGGTGAGGGCAGTCACATAGCTATTTTCTGCTTAGCATGTACCAAGATTCTAGACGTGTAGAGGGAAACTAGGTGTTCAGCATAAACCGTGTTGCTTGTACATGGTATAAACAGTTCAGGCACAGTGAGTCACTCTTTCCATTTCTGGAAATGTTGGGAACCCTCTTGGAATCCAAGTTCCCAGCCAATGGCCCACCGTGCATGCAGACCTTTCCAAGGACAGTAATCTCAGGCCTGCTGTGCCAACTCTTTTCTGTACTTAATGTGATTCTATAAGCTGGACAAGTGGTTTCAGGGGCTGCTTTGGGAATGGGGGTGGTACAGTTGTGGAAATGAGGGAGATGGGTGGGATTTTGTGCCCCCCTTCCACTTTTCTTTTTAATAAATTTAGGATTCCATGGAAGATTTTATATATTTAAAAAAAGGTGCTGCTGTTAAAATTATGTTTGAAAACCGTCCTTTAAACAGTGAGATGAATTTCAAGAAAAATATTGATAAAATCACATTGGGATTTTAGCAAGATCATTTCCGTAGTTGATGGAAGATAATTTAGAGATTGTGGTAAATTTGGGGGCAGTGGAGGTGATCAGAGGCAGGGAGGCCAAGCCAGAGACCATGAGAGCCCCAGCTAGGGTGGTGGTATGAGGAAGAGTGGGAGGGGATGGCCTAGAGTATTTCCTATATAAAATGAGTAGTATTGATGGATGATTGGCTGAGGACCTGGTTGAAGAGCGAGACAGAAGTTTATTATTCTTTTCCATAAAAATCCAATAGGTGGTCCAGAGCTGGTTTGGCAGCTCAGCGTTGTTGGAGAACTTTGCTCTGCTTTGCTCAGCATTCTGTGGGCCTCTCCTTGCCAGGTTGGCTTTTTCAGCTGCAGTCGCTATACTTACATTGCAGTTAGAAGAAGGAGTGGGCGAGGAGGAAGGGCTTGCCCTTTCTCTGTAAGGGCATGTACCAGAGCTGCATGTTTCAGGTGATATCCCATTGTTTAGAACTGGTCATACGGCCGTGCCTGGCTGCTTGAGGGGCCAGAAATGGGTTATTAAGCTGGGCAGCCTTGTACACAGCTAAAACTTTTATTCAGAAAGGAAGAAGACAGCCCTGCACTCTCCCCAACATTCATGGTTTATTTAGAATTTTTTTCTCTCTCTTGGGAAAAAGATGGAAATAACCTTGACTATTAAGTTTTTTCCCCAAGGTAAGTAATTTTCATGTTACTGAAACAAAGGAAACATGGTATTCAGTGAAACAAGAATAATACTTGCAGTGTATCTTTGCAAAAGTTTTGTTGGACTCAAAGATGGGAACCAGCCTTATCTAAAAATGTGCCAGTTTGCTGCTGTTTATTGTTGCTTTTACAAAATAGGGAGAGAGATATCTAGTCCATAATATTATAACTTTGTATGGTGACTACACTTATTGTGGTGAGCATTGCACAGGGTACAGAATTGTTGTCTACTTGAAGCTAATGTAACATTGTATCTCAACTATACTTCAATAAAAGAATAAATAAAATAAAAATAGGGAATTTCTGCTCATTGAACCTGCCCCAGATAAGGAATAGTTATGATTGATCTTGCCACAGCCAATCATTTCTCTTCCAGGAGAAGCTAAAAAAAGGATCAGAAAAGCTTTGAAATAGACACTCTATTGTGTTTCAGCTCTTTATGTCCAACTTAAAAGTTGTGGAAAAGGGAAGGAAACTTATAAGCAGAGGGCTGACATCAATGTGGAAATATCTGAATGCTGTGTGTTTTTGGAGAATAAAGAATAAAGGGCCAGTAGAAAACCCTTTGTGACTAGTCTCTGTGTCTCTGGTACTTAAGAGCCACAATTAGGCCTAATTCAGAGGGGCCAGCCCTGCTGTGGGGAAGGATCTGATGAACCCAAGTGACTTATTTAATGGAGTAGAGACAAGGCAGGGACTCTGTGGCAGGTTAAGTTTTCTAGAAGAGAGGTTACAGTGATAGTTTATGGGGTTTGGAGTTTATTCCTTTTTATTTTATTAAAAAATTTTTCTAATGTTAATTTTTGAGAGAGGGAGAGGCAAGAGTGCGAGTGGGGGCAGGGCAGAGACAGAGGGAGACACAGAATCCGAAGCAGGCTCCAGGCTCCAAGCTGTCAGCCCAGAGCTAGATGTAGGGCTTGAACCCACGTACCGTGAGGTCACAACCTAAGCCAAAGTTGGACGCTTAACTGACTGAGCCACCCAGGCGTCCCTATTTTATTTTTTTAATGTTTATTTATTTTGAGAGAAGGAGTGTGATCCGGGAAGGGACAGAGAGAGAGGGAGAGAAAGAATCCCAAGCGCACTCTGCACTGACACTGCAGGGGCCTGATCTTGCAAACCATGATATCATGACCTGAGCCAAAATGAAGAGTTGGACACTTAACTGACTGAGCATCTCAGGTGCCCCTACTCCTTTTTATTAAAAGGAGATGATTATATTTATTGAACATAATGTGTTTTATTTTCATCAAAAAGAGATTTACAATAACTGCTCACATATACATGCTTGTAACTGAAAGGTTTTAATGGGACCATTAAGAAACATGTGGAGTACTATTAAATACCTTCCTCTAAGAAAGTCTATATATTTTTGTTTATAGCCTATACAGTTCAAGCAACTGAGATTATGTCTCCAACTGCGGCTACAGAGGTTTATTCAAAAGCTTTGGCTGTTTGCCATGGACCACTGGACCACTATGACTTTCTGATCAAAGCTCATGAGCTAAAGGATGATGAACATCAAAGAAGAGTCATACAGTGTTTGCAGAAATTACATGAGGACCTTAAAGGATATAGTATAGAGACAGGAGGCCTGTTTTCAAAGGTAAGGTTTGTATGATATTAAAGACCAGTTAAAAGTGAAGGCATTTTATAAAATGGATTAAGTGCAGTTGGTACAATCATGAAACCGCTTCAAGATGTCTCACCAGTTCCTTTAAACAAGCTCTATTGGATCTCTATTCCCGATCTCTTGATGCTCCATAGCTTTCTTTTACCTTTGTGGGGGATTCAGATGGCTTCATATTTAGGTAATGACCGACGTAGTCTAGTCCAAATGACAGCTGTGGAATTCAAAAACTTGCCCTGTCTCTAGCTCAGGCCTGTCCCAGGATCAGCAGTGCAGAAGGTGGAGTGATTTGTTCTTTCCCTTTCTCTCCTTCTCCCCCTCCTCCTTTCTCTGCTTGCCTGGCTTCTCCAGGGTCAGGATGAGAAGGATGGAAGATTAGAGTGAAACAGCGGAGTCTTAAGTGACCTGTTAAGAGCCTTTGGTGTGGTAGACACTGACATGCTACCTCTTTGTTGAGGGGCACAATGGTGGGTTCTTTTGGACCCTGGGAGAACTTCCCCACTGCTCCGTTTTTGGACCTCTTAGGACTCTAGTTGAACACCTTGCACCACTGCTTTCTGCTGGCTCCCCTTGCCTTTTCACTTAACTTTCTTGTCCTTTCAGGACAGCTCTAGCCAGCACACCCTTTATGGTGTCCACTTAGGTCACATCTCCTTTCTCTAATCCATACTCCAGCTTCAGTCAGCCTCCTGGGAACATGTGTCAGGTACTTCCACAAACACTGCCATAGCCTGCTTTGGTAACTGCCTGTGGATTTCCTCACCTCAACAAGCATCCGACTGGGGAGGGGGATGTCCATTTTGTCATATGCTCAATCCTAGTCTTTTTGGATATTTCTCTTAGGGACCACCTCTCTTAGCATGAGGTTAGTCTGGGGGAGATGGATGCCACAGCATTCCTTACTTAGCTAATAGCTTTCCACCTTGATTACTTTCTTTGGTTCCACTTTGTTTTTAGGGAGATTTTTGCCTTTTGTTTTTGTTTTTAAAGTAATTCCTACACGGATATGACTAATACTCTCTTTAGAATGTAGGGGAAACTTGCTTCTCCTTATCCTTAGCTTTGAACTTTTGCAGAAATTCTGAGCCAACAGGAAAACTCCCATTCCTTATCCCATTATAATGTTTATTTTTGAGAGAGAGAGATATAGAGACAGAGCATGAGCAGGGGAGGGGCAGAGAGAGAGAGAGAGGGGAAGAGAGAGAGAGACAGGGAGACAGGGAGAGAGGGAGGGAGGGGGAGAGAGAGAGAGAGAGAGAGAGAGAGAGAGAGAGAGAGAGAGAAAGGAGACAGAGAGAGAATCCCAAGCAGTCTGAGCCATCATCCTGGAGCCTGATGCAGGCTAGATCTCATGAACTGCGAGATCATGACTTGAGCTGAAGTCTTCGACGCTTAAACAACTGAGGCACCCGGGTACCCCTCCTTATCCCATTATAGAAGCCATTGTCATCAGCAGTGTCATCTTTAAATTATGAGAGATATTAATAGTAACAAGAATTAGAATATGGCTCAGAGAAACTAGTTTTCTTTTAATTAACTGGCCAAACCATCTTTCCCCCACCAACACAATTATTCTGTTTTTATGAGGCCTTTAGCGAAAAGGTTCTGTATTACATACGTTAGTAGTACTTTATTTATTTAAAAACTCTAGAGGTGTCTGGGTGGTGAAGTTGGTTAAGCTTCTGACTCTTGATCTCGGCTCAGGTCATGATCTCATGGTTTGTGAGTTTGAGCCCTGCATCAGGCTCTGTGCTAATGGTGGAGAGCTTGCTTTGGATTCTGTCTCTCCTTCTCTCTGCCCCTCCCCTGCTTGTGGACACACACACACACACACATATACCTCTCTCTCAAATAAATTTTTAAAAACCTGTAATCAAAGTAATTTTACTTAAAAAAATCTTTAGCGTATACTTAGTTTTATTTTTATGGAAAGAAAAAGGCTGCCATTGTGTGAATATCTTTTGGTTAAATGGGGAAGGGATTCATTTAGGTTACAGAGAGAAATAGAGATTTAGAGTAAGACTACATATGCAAATAACAATGAAGGGCATCTCCCCTGTACAGCCAGGCCTCAGCGGGCTTTGCATCAGCGGCTCTGAAAGCCACCGGTGACTTGACTGGCAGTGGTAGCAGGTACTTGCCGAGTCTTTCTCCAGCGCTCTGCCATTCATGTCATTCACTTATTTTGTTGTTCCTTTCCCCATGTCCATTCCATTTCTGTTTGTTCTCTCAGCTTATTAATTCTCTTCCTGTATCAGTGGTTTAAATTCCTGAGTAAGAACCTGATAGGACATCCAATCACATTATCCCTGTTTGGGCAGAGCTTTCACACCAGGTTTTTCAGAGGCCACTAGCCAGATCTTATACAGATCAGATCTCTGCATAAGGTACCATCCAGGGCTCCCGTGAGCATGGTGGTTCCCCCTCTAGAAGTAGACTGTGAGTGTGGTGGCCACTGTGGCCAGTCCAGCACACCGGTTATAGGAAGTAATAATGAGTTATCCCTTTAGATGGCCACCCCTTCTTTTTCCAATATTTTCCAAAAGTTTATAGGTGCGTAAAGAGCCAAAAAGTTTGGAAAATGTAGACTGCTTTATGTACTGTGTACCTAATTATAGTTTGTAATACAGATGGTCTTCTAAATAAAATATTGGCATCGTTTTGTGTCATAGCCAGGAAATAGGATGTTTTACTTAACTGGGTTCTTGGTTATCTGAGAGTTAAATTGCTTTCATGAATGTTCTACTTTGTTCTCTTTCTAGTCCTCCCTCTCCCTTTTAGAAATACAGTCCTTTTTTTCCCCCTGCTCTTCATTCTGTATCATCCTTAGGGTTCATTTTACTGTGACTGGTGAACTCACATCTAGTAAAAAGTATCCTTTAAAATCATTAATGTATCTGGTTGCCAATTCAACATGGTTTTGTTTTTTCTTTTAATTGTTGTTTGGCTCTTTTTTGGGGTGTTCTCCCACACTTTCCCTTTTGATTTCTGAATTGGCAGTGATGGGTCTGCCTAGTAAATTGACAGCTATTTAGCAGTAAGTAAATGTAATATTTAGTATATAGGATTCCTGGTTTTAAGGTGTAGTTGTAATCTAATAGAAGTAAGAGATTAGACATCTTGGGTAGTTTTAAACATGTCTACTGAAAGCCTGTATTTGTTAAATCCTAATGCTACTATGAATAAGTCTTTTGTGGACAGATCAACATCTCATTGTGGTTGTATTTGTCCTGTAGTTTCTTAAGCTTGCCAAATCTTTAACGTTGAAAAAGACCCAAACATCTAATATAATTAGAATAAAACATATATAAAAGCTTTAGTTTTTTTTTTTTTTTTTTAAAGAGCTAGAAGTTTATTGAATAGAGGAGAGGGAAGGGGTCCTTCACCCTCAGACCTTCCAGACCACACCAGGGAGCTGCCCTGGCCAGAGACCTTCAGTCGTCCGAGGAGTACTAGGGTTAGATCACTGAAGATCCGAAGAGAGAAAGGAGAGGGAGGGAAGGATCCCTCCGAAGGGCAAGAGAGGAAATCCCTGATGGTTCCCTCTGGGGCGTTGGATCCTTCACTGAGGAGTAGCATCAGCCTGAGGGCCAGTTTTTAAAGACAGTATTTGTCTTTTTCTGACTGACTTATTTGATTTCGCATAATACACTCTAGCTCCATCAAGATTTCATTTTTTTTTTATGGCTGAGTAATGTTCTAGTGTGTGTGTATATATATATATATCTTCTTTATCCATTCATCAGTTGAGGGACATTTGGGCTCATCAAGTTGCAAGTATCCCTTTGAATCAGTATTTTTGTATCCTTTGGGTAAATACCTACTAGTGCAATTGCTGAGTCATAGAGTAGTTCTATCTTTAACTTTTTGAGGAACCTTCATACTACTTTCCAGAGTGACTGCACCAGTTTTCACTACCACCAACAGTGTAAGAGGGTTCCCCTTTCTCAGCATCTTACAACACTTGTTTCTTGTGTGTTAATTTTAGCTGTTCTGACAGGTGTAAGGTAGTATATCACTGTGGTTTGATTTCTATTTCCCTGATGATGAGTGATCTTTTCATGTGTATGTTAGCCATCTGTATGTCTTTTATGGACAAATGTCTATTTATGTCTTCTGCCCATTTCTTAACTGGATTATTTGTTTTTTGGGTTTTTTTTTTTATTTAAAAAAAATTTTTTTTTAATGTTTTATTTATTTCTAGGAGAGAGACAGCATGAGTAGGGGAGGGTCAGAGAGAGAGGGAGTCACAGACTCTGAAACAGGCTCCAGGCTCTGAGCTGGCAGTCAGCACAGAGCCCGACGCGGGGCTCGAACCCACGAACCGTGAGATCATGACCTAAGCGAAAGTCAGACGCTTAACCAACTAAGCCACCCAGGCGCCCCAGTTTTTTGGGTTTTTGAGTTGTAAAAGTTCTTTATGTATTTTGGGTACTAACTCTTTATTGGATATGTCATTAGCAACTATCTTCTCTCATTCTGTAGGTTACCTTTTAGTTTTGTTGATTGTTTCTTTTGCTGTGCAGAAGCTTTTTATCTTGATGACGTCCCAGTAGTTATTTTTGCTTTTGTTTCCCCTGTCTTAGGAGACATATCTAGTAAGAAGATGCTACAGCTGATGTCAAAGAGGTTACTGCCTATGTCCTCTTCTAGGGTTTTAATGGTTTCGTGTCTTACATTTAGGTCTTGAATACATTTTGAATTTATCGTGTATGGTGTAAGAAAGTGGTCGAGTTTCATTCTTTTGCATGTTGCTGTTCAGTTTTCCTAACACTGTTTGTTAAACAGACTGTCTTTTTTTCCATTGGGTTCCTGCTTTGGTGAAGATTAATTAACCACATAGTTGGACACCTATTTTATCTAAAAATAAGCACTGATATGCCAAGTATCAGGGAAGGAAAATTTGGGCTCCTGGGTTTTTTTAGTGAAAGGAGAACTTTATTTTTAAACTTGTTGATTTTGGAAAGTAGGATTTATGATTTTATTTTTTTTCTAAGCATATTAAGAAATTATTTACATATAGCTTATGAAAGTCCAAGGGGTACAATGTGGTGATTTGATACTCGTGTTTTGCAAAAGATGACCACAATGAAGTTAGTTAATATCACCATCCTCTCACATGATTACCATTTTTTTGGTGATAAAAACAGTTAAGATCTGTCTTAACTAATTTTGGGTATATAATATAGTCTTATTGATTTTGGTCTCCATGCTGTGCATTAGACCCCTAGAACTTATCCTGTAGCTGACAGCTTGTACTCTTGGACCAATATTTTGCCATTTCTCCCACCCTCCAGCCCCTGGTAACCATTTTACAAATTTCACTTTTTTAGAAGTCTGTGTATAAGTGAAAAAATGCAACATTTTTCTTTCTCTTTCTGACTTATTTCACTTAGTAATACAGGTATTTGTTTTTTTTTTAATTTTTAAAAACGTTTTATTTATTTCTGAGAGACAGAGAGAGACAGCGTGAGCAGGGGAGGATCAGAGAGAGAGGGAGACATAGAATCTGAAGCAGGATCCAGGCTCTGAGCTAGCTGTCAGCAAAGAGCCCAACGTGGGGCTTGAACCCATGAGCTGTGAGATCATGACCTGAGCCGAAGTCGGATGCCCAACCAACTGAGCCACCCAGGCGCCCCTGTTTTTTGTTTTTAATGTAAGCTCTATGCCCATCATGGAGCTGGAACTCATGACCCTGAGATCAGAAGTCCTGTGTTCCACCAGCTGAGCCATCCAAGTGCCCCTGGGCAGTTGTTAATGCAGATATTTAAACATTCATTATAGTGGACTTTTTTTCCCCCCCATAGTACTCTTAAGAAATTTGCTGTAAAGCTAAGCTATAATATTAAAATAAAATGCATCTGAATTATTGATGAGGAAAAAACTGGTGGCAGTCTATTAGGCTACTTTGATGTACCTGTATAATGATGTTTTCTCTATTAAAAATTTGAAAAAGTTATGAGCAGATGACCATTGTGTAGAAGCAACAAACTATGAAGAATGAGCATTTATGAACACTTTACCTTTGTTATCAAATAAAACCTACCACCAGGTTAATCTGACACATTTAATGTATGCATAATTGTTATTGTGCTGTGAGGTAATTAGGCATAAATGGTAAGTGGTTCATGTAAATCACTATAATTAGAATTACTTTTACACAGCCAAATCAAGCATTTCTAGAGTCAGGGAGGGAGAGAATTAAATAGAGTTGTGGAGCTACTGTGAACATCTCTGTTTCCATTAATCAGGGGTATACAGGCAGCCAGGTTTTTTCATCTCTTGGGAGGAGACATCATAGCCTAAGAGACCTGGGAATAGGAGTGGAAGGCACAGCATTCCTTTCGTTTTCCTCCTGCTCTCTACAAAAATAATTTTCAGGATTTCCCTAATGAGAAGTTACTTCCAACTTCCTCTTACATCCTATCATCCTTTATTTGGATACCTGTCCTTATCCTCCTAAGAACAATGCGTAGATCACATAGAAAAGACCTGCCCAGCCTTTAACGCCAGCAAATCTCAGGTCTTGATGCTTTTCTTGTTCTGGCTTATGGGACCTGGAGGCTATAAGCAGGGTACCTGGAGGGCTGGGCTGTAGCCTTTCCTCCTGGGAGATGTGGGAACCCGACTTGTCTGGATCCAAGACTAGGCTATTTACTGTTTATCCTCAGTTCTTCCCTTCTCTCTTCCACCTAAAGGAGTGAACACTTATCCTCTCCATTCTTCTTCTTAGAACCAGCATTTCCTATAGGTAAAATAGATTGAGCAGTATGATTTGGGGAAAGTTTCCCTGATCCCTTTATTAGAAAACCATAAGCAACATTGAGTACTAAATGGGCAACATCTAAAGCTACGGCTTTTTTAAAGATCAGGAATATTTTTAAATGAATGTTTCTTGTATCAAATTTTTATGAAAGCTGAAGCAAAATCATGTCCTAACCCAATGTTGGCATTGTCTGTGAGAAGTACGATCAGGAGTCATACCACATTGTTTTTTGAGAACTAACACATCTTAGACTCATTTAAAATCTGAAATTCAAGAAACAGAGTGTAACAGGCCTGTTTCCATCTACAGAATAATTAACCAGTACATTCCATTATATTTTAAGTTTTGTCATAATTCCTAAGGTGAAATTATGCCATCAACATAGATGAAATGTCTTTAATAAGTCCCTTGAAATGAATTTAAAGGAAGAGATATAGCCCTATTTCATAATGTTGAGGATTGGAATGTTTTCTGTCTTTATCAACCAAAGCTGACTACTTTGGTTGTGGAAGCAAAATTTCATAGGCCATAAAGAGGAATCAATACTGTGGGATCTATGCTGAAGTGATAGTCAAATCTCTAGATCACGGGTTGGCAAATATTCACTTTAAAGGACCACAGAGGAAACCTTTTAGGCTTAGGGGGCCATATGACCTCTCTCCCAGTTATTCATTTCTCCTGCTGTAGTCAAAGCAGCCACAGAAATACATAAATAAATGTACTCCAACAGACCTTTATAGAAACAGGTGTCAGGCTGAGTTTGGCCCACAGGTCATAATTTGCTGATTCCTGTTCTAAATTAGTGCTGCCTGAGCAGATTTGAAGGCTGGTGGGAGACCATTCATTATATTCACAATTCTACTTAAGGTGTACTTGGTGTAGCTTTTCTGTCTAATTTCCCATTACTTCTCTTTATATATACCTGCCTCTAGTCAACAGAACCGTTCAGTGTTCCATCAGACAGACAAATGGAACAAAGTAGAAAGTTCAGAACTTGCATGAAAACTTGATGTACTATTGACATGGCAGTGAAAATCAGTGGGGAAGAAGATGGTCTAGTCAATAAATATGTATGTGAGGCTGAGAACAATTGATTATGTGAAAAGTAAAATAAAATTAGGTAGATTTTGTTTAAACATAAACATAAATTACATAGAATTAATGTCTTAAACTTCTTTAAGAAAATATAGAGGAGTACCTTTATGAACCTGGGAATACCAAGAATTTCCTATACAAGATAGGAAAGCCTAAATTATTATGATAAAGATGGATACATCTGACTTTACTAAAATTTAAAACTTTTAGCCAAGAAAAAGCATCCTAGAAAAAGTGAAAAGGCAGAACATAGACTGGGAGAAAATACTTGTATTAAAAATAATTGATTATAGGGGTGCCTGGGTGGCTCAGTCGGTTAAGCAGCTGACTTCGGCTCAGGTTATGATCTCATGGTTCGTGGGCTCGAGTCCTGCGTCAGGCTCTGTGCTGGCAGCCAGCTCTGAGCCTGGAGCTTGTTTCAGATTCTGTGTCTCCCTCTCTCTCTGACCCTCTCCTGCTCACATTGTCTCTTTCTCTTTCTCTCTCTCTCTCAGAAATAAATAAAACATTAAAGAAAATAAAATAATTGATTATGAATTGTTATCTAGATTACAAAAATAACTATCAAAAACAGAAGAAAAAACACCTCAGCAGAAAAATGGATGAAGAGTCTGTTTTGTGGGGATAACTAGCAGATGCCACAAAACTGGATAAATGTAATGTATTTCTATTTTTTTAAAAATATTTTTATTTATTTCTAGGAGAGAGAGANCCACCCAGGCGCCCCTAATGTATTTCTAAAATGGACTGTTGCATAGCATGGGGATAATTTCTCTGAGGAAATAGGATACCAAGGGAGGCTTCAGCTGTATCTAATGTTTTACTACTTAAGTTTTGGAGTAAATATGTTAAAATATAAAGATTTGATAAAGCTGGGTGGTAGGTAACTAGCTATTCAATATTTTATCCAATTTAGCCTCTTTATTATATTCTGTAGTAAAAATATTTTTAAGTGTAATTGTTAGATATTTCAGCAGGTTTCTTAAAATCATTTTTCGGGGCACCTGGGTGGCTTGGTCGGTTGAGCATCTGACTTCAGCTCAGGTCATGATCTATCTCATGGTTCGTGAGTTGAAGCCCTGTGTCGGGCTCTGTGCTGACAGCTTAGAGCCTGGAGCCTGCTTCAGATTCTGTTTCTCCCTCTCTCTCAGCCCCTCCCCCACTCATGTTCTCAAAATAAATAAACATTAAAAAATAAACATTAACAAATTTTTAAAAATAATTTTAAAATAGTTTTTTTTTTTTTAATTTCTAGGAGAGAGAGAGAGAGAAAGATAGCGTGAGCAGGGGAGGGTCAGAGAGAGAGGGAGTCACAGACTGAAACAGGCTCCAGGCTCTGAGCTGGCAGTCAGCACAGAGCCCGACGCGGGGCTCGAACCCACGAACCGCGAGATCATGACCTAAGCGAAAGTCGGACGCTTAACCGACTAAGCCACCCAGGCACCCCTAAAATAGTTTTTAAAAATACAATTTAAAAATCATTTTTAGGAAATTACAACTTGATGATGTAATTTTAGACCCTACTAGTTCATTATTTGCTTCTTACAAATAGACTAAGGAAGGGGAACTATTAGCACATAGCTCAGAAAGGCCTTGAAAATACTTTAGATTTTTTAGCAATGGAAATTTTTTTCTTTTTCTGGAGTTCTGTAAGCTGCATTGTCTTGGCTTAGATCTTTTTCACAAATGCCAGATGTTTCTGAGTTGTATATATGTAGTTAGGTGTTCAGTTTTTAAATTTTTTTTTAATGTTTATTTTTGAGAGAGACAGAGAGAGACTGAGAGAGAGAGAGACTGAGAGAGAGAGACAGAGTGCAAATGGGGGAGGAACAGAGAGGGAGACACAGAATCTGAAGCAGGCTATGGCCCTGAGCTGTTACCAGAGCCTGATGGGGGACTCCAACCCACAAACCACAAGATCATGACCTGAGCCAAAGTCAGATGCTTCACTGGCTGAGCCACCCAGGCACCCCTGTAGTTATGTGTTCATTTAATATTGGCTTACTCTTGGGGCGCCTGGGTGGCTTAGTCGGTAAAGCGTCTGACTTTCGCTTAGGTTATGATTTCGCGGTTCATGGGTTCGAGCCCCGCGTCGGACTCTGTGCTGACTGCCAGCTCAGAGCCTGGAGCCTGTTTCAGTCTGTGACTCCCTCTCTCTCTGACCCTCCCCTGCTCACTCTCTCTCTCTCTCTCTCTCCTAGAAATAAATAAAAATATTAAAAAAATATATTGGCTTACTCTTACCTTATGTTTGGTAATGTTTTGTCTTTTTCAGGTAATGTGCCCATTTCAAGTACTGGGGAAATAAAGAGCCAAGTGTTTTCTTGTTTTTTTTCCCCCTCTTAGTTTTATTTTATTTTTAATTTAAATCCAATTAGTTAACATGTAGTGTAATAACATTTTCAGGAATATAATTTAGTGATTCATCACTTACATATAACACCCAGTGCTCATTCCAACAAGTGTCCTCCTTAATGCCCATCGTCCAGTTAGCCCATCCCCCCACTAAACACCCCACGAGCAACCCTCAGTTTGTTCTCTGTATTTAAGAGTCTTATGGTTTGTCTCCCTCTCTGTTTTTATATTTGCTTCCCTTCTCCTATGTTCATCTTTTTGTTTCTTAAATTCTACATATGAGTGAAATCATATGATGTTTGTTTCACTAATTTCACTTAGCATAATACACTCTAGTTCCATCCACATTGTTGCAAATGGCAAGATTTCATTCTTTTTGATTGCTGAGTAATATTCCANCAAGAACAATATTTCTAACACATAATCTGATTATACCGTTCTCCTACTTAAGGGTTCTTGATGCCTTCGGGTGAAAGTACAGACATATTAGTGTGTTCTACAAGGTCCTTGAGGGCCCGGTCCGTGTCTTTTTTTTTTTTAATGTTTTATTTATTTTTGAGAGAGAGAGAGAGAGAGAGAGAGAGACAGCGTGAGCAGGGAAGTGTCAGAGAGAGAGGGAAACAGGCTCCAGGCTCCAATCTAACTGTCAGCACAGAGCCTGACACAGGGCTCGAACCCATGAACCGTGAGGTCAGTGACCTGAGCCGAAGTCCGGTGCTTAACCAACTGAGCCACCCAGGCTCCCCGGCCTGGTCCCTGTCTTTTGCCAGCCTCATCTGTCTCAGTTCTCTGCTGTTAAAGCACCAGCTGTGACAAACTGCTTGAAGATCCTCGTATAAGATTAGGACCTTCTCTTGCCTCTGGGTCTGCCAAGGCTACATCTCATCCTATCCTTTTGTTTAGCTCCACTCATATTGCCCACCTGGTGACCACATACTCCTTTAGTAAATACTTCGTTTTCTGAATCTTCTGGCTGTCAGCCTATCCATGTGTCTGTGTGAGTGTTGTGTCTCTGTGAATTTCTGTATCCCTATGCCTCTCTGTGGATGTGTTTGTGTTCTCATTCCCTCCTTAGCATCAGTTTTTGATAATCCAGGAGAAGCCTGGAAGGTCACTTCAATTTCTTGAAATCAGAATTTCAATCAGGTTCAGACTGAGGGATATTTTTCACTTTTTTTTTTTGATGAATTCCAGATTGGTTTGAGAATTATGCTTGTGTCTTGGACATCCCTCTGAACTGGTAGTGGACCGGAATAGATCACACCTAGTATAGCTTTGTCTAAGCCAGTTGGAATCAGACTGCCAGTTAGGAGGGAATGGACAATGTAGATTTGCTGAAGAAATTTCCTCCTGTCATTTGTTTCCTAGTGGCACATGTAGGCACTTATAAATGCTTGTTGTTTGAATGCATGAGGCATTAAAAAGTCATTTGCATCTTCAAACTATGTTATAATCAGAAATGGAGCCATTTCTTTTGCTAGTTGTTCTAGAGGTTTAAGCTCATCCCTCCCCCCACCCCATACACACTTGCTAGTTATTTACGTACTTAAATAAGCTTAATTACAGGAATAAACTGAACAAATTGGTGTACTTTAGGTTAGGAGGGTTTTTTTGCAATTCAGCTGAAGGCATTTAAAAAAAGATTTTCATTTAAAGAACATTTATGGGTGCTAACATATAGTTCAGCCTTTTAGTTTTTAAAGATCTTCTTAGAAACCTGAAGTGATCTACTTTTATCAGAAAGTGGTCTATGTTGAGAATGATATAATGCTAGTTTTTAAAAGATGTAATTATGCCCAGCATTCCAGCTGGAATCATTGTCCCTGATTCTATCATTTTTGGAGATAATAATGGAATGATGAGGGGAGAGGGGAGAAACAGGAAAAGTAGTATTCCTGCATTTTAAACAAATTGAAAACAACCCTTTTTATTTTAAAGCACCACCCTTATTATCTAATTGTCCTAATGGAAATTATGCTGGAGTAGCAGGTGGGTAGTAACCCGGAAAGGTGGAGGACATGCTATTTCAATTTATAACTTTGATGAAAATCACCTTGGATTACTTTCTAATGCTAGAATTTTTATTTTTATTTTTTTCTTAAATAGTTTATTGTCAAGTTGGTTTCCATATAACATCCAGTGCTTATCCCAACAAGGGCCCTCCTCCATGCCCATCACCCCCTTCCCCTCCCCCATCAACCCTCAGTTTGTTCCCAGCATTCAACAGTCTCTCACCGCTTGCCTCCCTCCCTCTCCCCAACTATTTTTCCCTTCTTCTCCCCCATGGTCCTCTGTTAAGTTCCTCCTAATCCACCTATATATGCAAACATATGGTATCTGTCCTTCTCTGCCTGACTTATTTCACTCAGCATAACACTCTCAAGTTCCATCCCTGTTGCTCCACATGGCCAGATTTCATTGTTTCTCATTGCCATGTAGTATTCCATTGTATAGATAAACCACATCTTCTTGATCCATTCATCTGTTGATGGACACCTAGGCTGTTTCTATGTTTTCGCTATTGTTGAGAGTGCTGCTATGAACATTGGGGTACATGTGCCCCTATACATCAGCACTCCTGTATCCCTCGGGTAAATTCCTAGCAGTGCTATTGCTGGATCATAGGAGAGTTCTATTGTTAATCTTTTGAGGAACCTCCACACTGTTTTCCAGAGGGGCTGCACCAGTTTACATTCTGACCAACAGTGTAGGAGAGCGCCCGTTTCTCTATATCCTCGCCAGCATCTACAGTCTCCTGATTTGTTCATTTTAGCCACTCTGACCGGCATGAGGTGGTATCTCAGTGTGGTTTTGATTTGTATTTCCCTGATGATGTGGGACACTGAGCATCGTTTCATGTGTCTGTTGGCCATCTGGATGTCTTATTTGGAGAAGTGTTTGTTCATGTCTTCTGCCCATTTCTTCACTGGATTATTTGTTTTTCAGGTGTGGAGTTTGGTGAGTTCCTTGTAGATTTTGGATACTAACCCTTTATCTGATAATGTCATTTGCAACTATCTTTTCCCATTCAGTCCATTGTCTATTAGTTTTATTGATTGTTCCCTTTGCCGTGCAGAAGATTTTTATCTTGACGAGGTCCCAATAGTTCATCTTTGCTCTTGATTCCCTTGCCTTTGGGGACATGACAAGAAAGAAATTGCCAGGGGTTGAGGTCAAGAAGGTTGTTTCCTACTTTCTCCTCTAGGGTTTTGATGGTTTCCTGTCTCACATTCAGGTCCTTTACCCATTTTGAGTTTATTTTTGTGTATGCTGTGAGAGAATGATCTAGTTTCATTCTTCTGCATGTTGCTATCCAGTTCTCCCAGCACCATCTGTTAAAGAGGCTGTCTTTTTTCCATTGGAGACTCTTTCCTGCTTTGTCAAAGATTAGTTGGCCATACATTTGTGGGTCCAGTTCTGAGTTCCCTATTATATTCCATTGGTCTGTGTGTCTGTTTTTGTGCCAATGTCTTGATGATGACAAGTTTGTAGTAGAGGCTAAAGTCTGGGATGGTGATGCCTCCTGTTTGGCATCCTGTTTTGGCCTGTTCTTCCTCATTACTTTGACTATTCGGGGTCTTTTGTAGTTCCATACAAATTTTAGGATAGTTTGTTCTAGTTTTGAGAAGAATGCTGCTGCAATTTTGATTGGGATTGCATCGAATGTGTAGATTGCTTTGGGTAGTAATGCCATTTTAACTATATTCTTCCAATCCATGAGCATGGAATGTTTTTCCACTTCTTTCTGTCTTCTTTAATTTCCTCCATAAGTTTTCTCTAGTTTTCATCATACAGATCTCCTATATCTTTGGTTAGGTTTATTCCTAGGTATTTTGTAGTTTTTTTCTGCAATTGTGAATGGGATTAGTCTCTTGATTTCTCTTTCTGTTGCTTCATTACTGGTGTATAAAAATATAACTGATTTCTGTACATTGATTTTGTATCCTGCAACTTTGCTGTATTCATGGATCAGTTCTAGTAGGCTCCTTGTAGGGTCTGTCGGGTTTTCTATGTAGAATATCATGCCATCTGTGAAAAGTGAAAGTTTGACTTTTTCTTTGCCAAATCTGATGCCTTTTGTTTCCTTTTGTTGTCTGATGGCTGATGCTAGGACTTCCAACACTATGTTAAACAGCAGAGGTGAGAATGGCCGTCCCTGTCGTGTTCCTGATTTCATGGGGAAAGCTCTCAGTTTTTCCCCATTGAGGATTAATGCTAGAATTTTTAATATAAGGAACAAAACATAAGTTAAACTGATTAAATCAAAATATTCAGAATGAGGATAACAAATGTTTACTTTGCAGCAATTAAAGGAATAGTTTTGGTAACAGATTTGAAAGCAGTTGTCTAAAATGTAAATATGCAGATACTTTTGGGATTTTTTTGTCTTATTTTTTTAAAAGAAAAAATATTTTGGATTTTATTGTGATTAGTAACTTTTTCATAAATGGACAACATTATCAAGATGGCAAAGACAAACCACATATAAGAGGGTATGAATGATAGATATATTTGACATAGAATATGTATTTCAAATAGATATAGATTTCTACAAATAAATAATAAATAAAACAACATCAGAGATCATTTAAGTGGTTAGATTTGGAGCTGCTCAGCAACACACCCATTAGGAAAATGCAAATTAAAATCTCAGTTATATGCCTATACATACTCACCAAGATGGTTACAATTAAAAGTACTGATAGTTTCAAGTATTAATGAGGATGTGGAAGGCCTGGAGCATCTATACATTAGTGTAGCTGTTTTGGAAAACTGGATGTTTACAAAAGGTAATACGTTTGGTAGGTGGTCTCCAAAGATGGCCCCCAAACCTAGCATTCAAACCTTATCTTTGTTCCCCTTGATTCGGCCTGCCCTTTGCAACTGGCTGGAACTGTTGAGTAGGCAGAGATAATGTTTTGAGACATCTAAGTCTTGGCCATCAGAAGCCTTTGCAACATCCTGTTGGATCTCCTGGAATCCTCATTTTGGGGACGCTCCCTCATAGATCCCACTGTCCATTTTGTGAGAATCCCAAACAACATGCAGAAGCAAAAGTAATGTGTAGATGATTTGTTTGAAATAAGTCCCAGCTGACAAAGAGCATTAACTGTCTGTTACGATTGAGTCATTTTTTAAAATTTTGAATTACATTATTATTATTTTTTAAATTTTAATTTATTTTTTAAATTTATATCCAAGTTAGTTAGCATATAGTACAACAATGACTTCAGGAGTAGATTCCTTAATACCCCTTGCTCATTTAGCCCATCCCTGCTCCCACTACCTCTCCAGTAAACCTCTGTTTGTTCTCCATATTTAAGAGTCTTTTATGGTTTTGTCCCCCTCCCTGTTTTTATATTATTTTCGCTTCCCTTCCCTTATGTTCATCTGTTTTGTATCTTAAAGTCCTCATATGAGTGAAGTCATATGGTATTTGTCTTTCTCTGACTTACTTATTTCACTTAGCATAATACCCTCTAGTTCCATCCATGTAGTTGCAAATGACAAGGTTTCATTCTTTTTATTGCTGAATAATACTTCATTATATATGTATACCACATCTTCTTTATCCATTCATCTGTTGATGGACATTTGGGCTCTTTCCATGTTTTCACTATTGTTGTTAGTGCTGCTATAAACTTTGGGGTACCTGTGTCCCTTCGAAATAGCATACCTGTATCCCTTGGATAAATACCTAGTAGTGCAATTGCTGGGTTGTAGGGTAGTTCTATTTTTAATTTTTTGAGGAATTTCCATCCTGTTTTCCAAGTGGCTGCACTAGTTTGCATTCCCACCAGCAGTGCAAAAGAGATCCTCTCTCTCTGCATCCTCGCCAACATCTGTTGTTGCCTGAGTTTTTAATGTTAGCCATTCTGATGGGTGTGAGGTGGTACCTCATTGTGGTTTTGATTTGTATTTCCCTGATGATGAGTGATGTTGAACATTTTTCATGTGTTGTTTGGCCATCTGGATGTCTTTTACAGAGAAGTGCCTGTTCATGTCTTTAGCCCATTTCTTCATTGGAATATTTGTTTTTTGGGTGTTGAGTTTGATAAGTTCTTTATAGATTTTGGATAGTAACCCTTTACCTGATATATCATTTGCAAATATCTTCTCCCATTCCATAGGTTGCCTTTTAGTTTTGTTGATTGTTTCCTTTGCTGTGCAGAAGCTTTTTATTTTGATGAGGTGTCAATAGTTCATTTTTGCTTTTGTTTCCCTTGCCTCTGAAGACCTGCTGAGTAAGAAGTTGCTATGGCAAAGGTCAAAGAAGTTTTTGCATGCTTTCTCCTCGAGGATTTTGATGTCTCCCTGTCTTACTAACATTTAGGTCTTTCATCCATTTTGAGTTTATTTTTTTATTTATTTAAAAAATTTTTTTAATGTTTTATTTATTTCTGAGAGAGAGAGGGAGAGACAGCGTGAGTAGGGGAGAGTCAGAGAGAGAGGGAGATACAGAATCTGAAATAGGCTCCCTGCTCTGAGCTGTCAGCACAAAGCCCAACGCGGGGCTGGAACCCACGAACTGTGAGATCATGACCAGAGCCGAAGTTGGACGCTTAACAGACTGAGCCACCCAGCGCCCCCAGTTTATTTTTGTGTATGGTGTAAGAAAGTGGTCCAAGTTCATTTTTCTGCATGTCTCTGTCGTTTTCCCAGCACCACTTGCTGAAGAAACTGTCTTTATTCCATTGAATATTCTTTCCTGCTTTGTCAAAGATTAGTTGGCCATATGTTTGTGGGTTCATTTCTGGGTTCTCTATTCTGTTCCATTAATCTGAGTGTCTGTTTTTGTCCCAGTACCATACTGCCTTAATGATTACAGCTTGTAATACAGCTTGAAGTCCGGGATTGTGATGCCTACTGCTTTGGTTTTCTTTTTCAAGATTGCTTTGGCTAATCAGGGTCTTTACTGGTTTCACACAAATTTTAGGATTGTTTGTTCTAGCTCTGTGAAGAATGCTGATGTTATTTTGATAGGGATTGCATTGAATATGTAGATTGCTTTGGGTAATATTGACATTTTAACATTATTTATTCTTCCTATCCAGGAGCATGGAATATTTTTCCATTTTTTTTGTGTCTTATTCAATGTCATAAGCTTTCTTATAGTTTTCAATGTATAGATTTTTCACCTCTTTGGTTAGATTTATTCCTAGATACTTTATGGTTTTTGGTGCAATTGTAAATGGGTTCAATTCCTTGATTTCTTTCTCTTGCTTCATTGTTCGTGTATAGCAACAATGCAACCGATTCCTGCACATTGATTTTATATCCTGCCACTTTACTGAATTCATGGATCAGTTCTAGCAGTTTTTTGGTGGAGTCTTTTGGGTTTTCCATATAGAGTATCATGTCATCTGCGAAGAGTAAAAGTTTCACCTCCTCCTGGCCAATTTGGATGCCTTTTATTTCTTTGTGTTGTCTGATTGCTGAGGCTAAGACTTTCAATATTGTGTTGAATAACAGTGGCAAGAGTGGACATCCCTGTCTTGTTGCTGACCTTGGGAAAGTTCTCAGTTTTTTCTCATTGAGGATGATATTAGCCTTGGGTCTTTCATCTATGGCTTTTATGATCTTGAGGTATGATCCTTCTATCCCTACTTTCTTGAGGATTTTTATCAGGAAAGATGCTGTGTCTTGTCAAATGTTTTCTCTGCATCTATTGAGAGGATCATGTGATTCTTGTCCTTTCTTTTATTGATGTGATGAATCACATCGATTGTTTTGCGGATATTGAACCAGCCCCGCATCCTAGGTGTAAATTCCACTTGGTTGTGGTGAATAATTTTTTTAATGTGTTGTTGGATTGGTTGGCCGACATCTTGTTGAGGATTATTGCTCAATGTGCATCAGGAAAATCAGAACATTTTTTTATTGGGCAATTGGCAGTTTAGCCATATTGCTTTTAAAAATTTTAGGGGCGCCTGGGTGGCTCAGTCAGTTAGGTATTTGACTTTGGCTCGGGTCATGATCTCATAGTTTGTGGGTTTGAGCCCTGTATCAGGCTCTGTGCTGGCAGCTCGGAACCTGGAGCCTGCTTCAGATTCTGTCTCTGGCTCTCACTGCCCTTGCCCTGCTTGTGCTCTTTTGCTCTGTCTCTAAAAGAAATAAACATTAAGAAAAAGTTTTTTAAAATATAATAAATAAAAAATTTTAATGACACTCTTTTAACACCTGCTTTTCCTAATCCTCCCTTTCGTTTGGGGTTATTACAGCAAGTCTCCTAAACTTAAGAATACTCTCTGACTACAGAGTTCTGCGGGGTTTTTGTTTGTTTGTTTGTTTTGTTTTTTTAGATACCACAGGTAAGTGATATCATTCAGTATATATTTTTCTTTTCTTTTTTTAAAGTTTATTTTTAACTTTTTAAATTTTCTTTATTTTTGAGAGCGAGCGTGTGAGCAGGGGAGGGACAGAGAAAGAGCAGGACAGAAGATGAGAAGCAGGCTCTGCACTGAGAGCAGCAAGCCCAATGAGAGGCTTGAACTCATGAACTAAAAGATCATGACCTGAGCCGAAGTTGGATGCTCAACTGATTGAGCCACCCAGGCACTCCTAAGTTTATTTATTTTAAGTAATCTCTAAACCCAACGTGGGGCTAAACTCACAACCCCAAGATCAAGAGTTGCATGCTCTGCCAAATGAGCCAGCCATGAGCCCCAGTATATGTCTTTTCCTGCCTGATTTATTTCACTTAGCTTAATGCCCTCAGGGTCCACCCATGGTGTTAAAAACGGCAAGATTTCCTTCTTTTTTATACCTCAATAAGATCCCGTTGTAAATATACACCACATTTTCTTTATCTGTTCATCGATTCATATACCCTTAGATTGTTGTCATATCTTGGCTATTGTAGATAGTGCCACAGTGAACAGGGGGTGCAGATACCTTTCTGAGTTAGTGTTTTTATTTCCTTTGGATATAAAGTGGAATAACTGGACATCTTTGGGGTGTCTCCAAAAGTGTGCAGTGTGACATTAAAATTCACTGTGCTATGAAAAAAAAAGNTGATTAGTTATACAGAGGGTGGCCAGTGAGTGGGAACTCCCTGTGCTCTGCCCTGTACTCAATAGATAAGGAAATGGCAGGTTATTGAGTTGATAAGTCTTACCCAGGGTCACAAAGCTAATAAGTAGCAGAACCAGCATTTTTACCCAGCCCTTTAGGGTTTATTTCCAGTACTCTTATGCTCTATCTTTTATGCTTATTGGAGGTAGATCATAGCTTACCACTATCTTTCAACCTCATCTTGATTTTTAATTATTTTTAGTTTTTTTGGCTAATATTTATTTATTTTTGAGAGACAAAGAAAGACAGAACATGAGCAGGGGAGGGTCATAGGGAGAGAGAGACACAGAATCTGAAGGAGGCTCCAGCCTGTGAGCTGTCAGCACAGAGCCAACGCAGGGTCTGAACTCACGAACTGGGGGATCATGACCTGGGCCAAAGTTGGAAGCTTAACCAACTGAGCAACCCAGGCACCCCTATTTTTTATTTTTTTAAAGTTAATGTTTATTTTATTTTTGAGAGAGGGAGGGGGATGGGCAGGGGAGAGGGAGAGAGAGGATCCGAAGCAGGCTCTACACATTTAGAGCACAATGCAGGGCTCAAACTCATGAACTGCAAGATCATGACCTGAGCCAAAGTCGGAGCTCAAGGAGTTCCACCAACTGAGCCACTCAGGTGCTCCCCAACATCATCTTTAAACTTACCATCTGCACAAAATATAATATAGTGTCATTGGATCCTTACTAAAAAGTCCAGTGGAGAAGGTGTCATCATCCTACTTTACAAATTTCTGAAGATACAAGTAGCACAGCAAATCTTACAACTGGTCACTAACGAAACTTGTTCATCTTCACACTTCAGGCCTTTGTCTAGTGTTAAGTGTGTGCATTTCAAGGATAGAGCGTGTATCAGAGTCCTGGCAGGAAACCATTCACAGCAGATGTTTCAAATAAAGACTGAATCAAGATGACTTAGTCATGGGCAGAGCAGGCCTATGACAGCAAAGAAGAGATTGAGAGCTGAAGGAGGAGCCTGCAATAGGGTGGAACTGTGGCCTGAGGGCCTGATTGATTGTCCTGAAGGGATGCAGCTCTGCCAGAGACCTAGCAATGAAGCCAGGAGGGAACAGGAGGGAATGGTCTGACTTTCTCTACGCCCTCTCTTCCATCGCCTACAAGTAGTATGTTGCAGGGTCTGAGGCCAGCTAGCAGTCACCTCCTGGGCTGCAGAGCTGGTAGGAGGAGATGGTTCAGGGAGGGGAATAAATGGAGAATATCAGCACCTAAGAATGATAGCAGGGTGGAGTTTTCTGAGACCTAAGTACAAATAATAGAAATGAAAACATAGGGATACGTGGGTGGCTAGGTCAGTTAAGAGTCTGACTCTTGATTTCAACTCAGGTCATGATCTCAAGGTTCATGGGTTCGAGCCCCACTTCAGGGTCTGTGTTGAGAGCCCGGACACTGCTTGGGATTCTGTCTCTCTCTCACTCCCTCTCTCTCTGCCTCTCCCCTGCTCACGCTTGTGGTCTCAAAATAAACTTAAAAAAATTAAAACATCATAAAGGAAATTTAATGGAACTGAAAAATAGGGTAAATTGTGAGAAAATGTAAATTAGGAGCATGTAAATGATGTGGGTTCCTCTCTAAGTCGTTTTGAAGAAAACTGTGAACCTCACTTTCTGTGAATTCACTACTATAAATAATTTCAAAACTTCTTTAAGACCTGTTTTAGTCTTACTGTTCACCATTCAATCCTGAGTTTCCTCTTAAAATACAGATTTTCATCTTTTTATTTTTATTTTTTAAAATATTTTATGTAATCTCTATACCCAATCTCTACTTGGGGCTCGAACTTACAACCCTGAGATCAAAAGTTGCACGTTCTACTGAGCAAGCCATCCTGGTGCCCCAAAATATAGATTTTTAGGGGTGCCTGGGTGGCTTAGTTGGTTGAGCATCCAACTCTTGGTTTTGGCTGAGGTCATGATCTCACAGTTGGTGGGTTCGAGCCCCACGTTGGGCTCTGCACTGGCAGTAAAGAGCCTGCTTGGGATTCTTCCTCTCTCTCTCTCTGCCCCTCCCCTGTGCACATGGTCTCTGTCTCTCTGTCAAAATGAATAAAAATTTTTAAAAACTTTAAAAAATATAGATATTTAAATCCCTTGAAATAATTTCAGTAATTTTTGGATGACTGAAAGTATATTAGGAGAAAATTAGCTTACCACTACAAGTGAAAATACTTGGAGTATATATTGTTTAGGTAGATGATATCTAACATGTTATAATATGTATATGTAATACATATTATATAATTTAAAAATATGTATGTAATATATAGTGTAATACAACATTTGCCAAAATGCTTTTTCCAAAATATGTTGAGTTTGAGTAAAACAGAAGATATGAGCATATACTATTTTTTTTTTTTTTTTTTTTGTCT
>NW_027532594.1:4494303-4508006 GCF_008692635.1 Crocuta crocuta
GTCAGCATGGAGTTCTCTCTGTGTCATCTTTTCCCCCCAATCTTTGTTAAATTTTTGCCTTGAACTCCATTTATTTAGTATATATTGATGATCTCACGTGAATAATACTAGAGTAGATCCTAGACTGTTCCTACAAAATGTGTTGTGAAGAACTATGAATTGCTATGACCTGTGGAGTTACCTAATACAGAACATTGCTTTCAAAAGATTTTTAAAATTTAAGTTTATTTATTTTGAGAGAAGGTGGGGAGGAGGGGCAGAGAGAGAGGGAGTGGGGGAAAGAGACTCCCAAGCAGACTCCATGCTGTCAGCACAGATCCAGATGCGGGGCTCCGTCTCACAAATCATGAGATCATGACCTGAGCTGAAAGCAAGTGTTGGTAGCTTAATTGACTGAGCCACCCAAACGCCCCTCAAAACATTTCTAATACATAGAATATACTTAGAGATTATGAAGTTCTATGTAGGCTTTCAAATTTGAAGCTGTTCTAAAATTATTTAAAAGCGTAATGCTTTTTTTCTGGCAAGTTGAAAATAGCATAACCAGTGTACAAGAATGGCTCATGTAAGATCTTAAAACAAAACAAATTAAGAGGTTTTGGCAGGAGTGGAATCTGTTTTCAGTTGAGATTTAAGAATAGATTGAGAGTTAATGTGCAGAGGAACACCGGGAATGCAGTCAGCTGGCAGATTCAAAGCAAAGAACATCCCTTTGCCTCAATGGTTGGGAAGGGGCATGCTAGAGTCAGGAGATGGATTTATAGACAAAGCTGAGAGGGACAGGAAAGCAAGAGAAGTTTCTGAGACATGCTGGAATGAACCCACAGATTAAAAACAACAGCAATATATACTAGATTATATCTAGCCCTTGAGTATGCTCTCTGCCAAACTCCTGACTGCTCTGGTTTGTGCTAAGAGGCATAACCTTTGCCTCTTTCTGCTTTTATCCTACCTGAATTCTCTCTGTTCTTGCTTACCTTGGTTTTTGCACAGGTGTCTAAAAACTGTTGCAGAGTTTGAAGGTTCCTCTTCTAAGTGGAACAAAATTTAGTATGGTTATTTGGGTTAATAACAGTATCAGGCAAAGAGAAGTTCCAGTTTGTTTCTTCCTTGGAGCCCTCCATCCTCCTGTTTTGATCTGGACTTGATTGCTTTCTTGATCTGCTTGTGCCTCTGCTTCCGGAGCAACCCTCTCTCTTACCAGTGCTTCCTTCTCAGGACCCTTTGTCTTTCCCGGAGCCTGGGAGTTCCTATCTCTGTTAGGGAGGTGTTATTAAGACTCTCTATGTGTGGGGACGCCTGGGTGTATCAGTCTGTTAAGTGTCCCAACTTGGGCTCAGGTCATGATCTTATGGTTCATGAGTTTGAGCCCTGCATGGGGCTCTATGCTGAAAGCTCAGAGCCTGGATCTTGCTTCAGATTCTGTGTCTCCTTTTCTCTCTGCTCTTCCCCCATTCATTCTCTCTCTCTCTCAAAAATAAACATAAAAAAAAAAAAACCTTCCATGTATGGAATGTCAATTTCCATTTTCGTACTTGATGGATACATTGGATAGATTAGATTGGAAATCATTGCCCCTCAAATCAATTCCTTATCTGTTTTTTGTGAGCTGTTGCCCTACTCCTTTGTTACTTGCCCCAGTGGCCACCTCGGACATTTGTGGGATGTTCTTTCTATCCCTGGTGTCTAAAATTTCAGGATTATGATTTGGTATTAGTTTTATTTCCCTCCCTGTGCTGGGCACTTACTCTTTCCTCCCAAATCTAGAAATAAGTCCTTCAGATCTGAGAAAAATCTTGGCATTATTCCTTAGATAACTTCCTCCTTTCTTTTTTCCCTCTATTTTCTCTTTCTGGAATTCCTTTTTTGTCAGATATTGGACCTCCTAATGAATTAATCCAGTAATCTTATATTTTCCATTTATTCTTGTTGCTGTTTATTGTAGTTTCATTTTTTAAAAAAATGTTTATTCACTTTGAGAGAGAGAGAGAGAGAGGAGGGGGAGGAGGAGAGAGAGAGGGAGAGAGAGAATACCAAGTAGGCTCAGAAGCTGTCAGCACAGAGCCCGATGTGGGACTTGATCTCACAAATCATGAAATCATATTCTGAGTCCAAATCAAGAGTTGGAGGCTTAACCAACTAAGTCTCCTAGGCACCCCTAAGGATTTTTTATTTTTAACTAATCTTTACACCCAACATGGGGCTTGAACTTACCACCCCAAGATTAAGAGTCGCATGCTCCACTGTCTGGGCCAGCCAGGTGCCCCTCTGCTACCATATTTTATTTATGCATGTATTTATGTACTTATGTATTTATTTTTTAGACAGGAAGTAGGATTTATTGATGGTCATGAATAGGGAGGGCTCAGTGCCAACATTCTTATGAGTGCAGAGCCTGCCATTTTTCAAGGGGCCATTATTAGGGATTATTTGACCCCATAGCCATCTGGATGAGCTGTTTTCCCACCACCATGAAATTCATCCAAATTAAACTTCGTAAAGCCCCACTTCTTGGAAATGTGCATCTTCTGGCAGCCAGAGAACTTGAACCTGGCCCTGTGTGGGGCCTTAATCACATGCTCCTTGTTCTGCAGCTTGGTTATGGGTGGACATGATGACTTGGCCAATGTGGATCCTGGCTGTTGTGCCCTGGGGCTTTCCAAGGGTGCCCCACATACCTGTCTGAAGCCTAGATTGGAGATAGGGTGAGGTCAGACATCAGTGTCCACTGGAAAGGACTGTCTCCAAGGTCCCTTAGGGCAACCCATGCAATCACCGGGCTGCATACACTACCAAGGAGGCTACTGTTTGCAGCCATTGCACACTGAGCCCCCATGGGGAAAGAGCACAGCCTACTTACCTGGCTGCAGATCTGCTACTATATTTTAAATTTCAAAGTGTTCTTTCGTTCTTAATGCTCCTTTTTAAAAATTACATTTTGTTTTTGGTTTACAGTTTTATAAGCTGCTCTTGTTTTCCCCAGCATCTTAATTATACTGATTCCAGTTTTATTTTGAAGTTTCCTTTTGCTGTCTCTGTAGTCTCTGTTTCCTCTGAGTTTTTATGCTCTCTATACCCTTGCTCTGGTCTCCAGCTTTCATCCTGGACACTTTTCTTTTCAAGTTTCTATTGATTCTTGGCTGTCAATTCATTTTAGAATCTTTTCAGATACTGACAAGTCGATTGAAGGTTCCATCATAAGAGGTTGGTTGGCTGGTATGCTCTGCTGTGAAGTGATCTAATAGGGACCAGTTATTTCTTTGGGAAAAGCCCACACATAAGCCCACACCTTTGGGCTTTTTCTTTTCTGGAGACTATTTAGTGTCTCCATAAAAACTCCCCCGCTCTCTTGCGAGCTGGAATGAGCTAGGCTATCATTGTCTGGGGAGCTCATTTGGGGAAGACGGCATAGTTATTAAATGACATAAGGAGTGTAAATTCCAGTTGTGTGACTTCAGCCCTTGCCCTGGGCTACGTGATTCTTGCCTCCTACATTAGAACGGAAGTTGGGCTTCATAGCTTTCACATCAGGTTTTTTGTACTTACTGTGTATAATAGCCTGTGTTACTCCTGTATGTGATAGTTAGGAACACTATGAATATGGTGACGTTTAATTATTTCCATGTTAGAGATTTATAATTTGTTCTTAATTTACAGCTTTTTTCAAGGAGCAAACCTCCAAGGGGCCTGTATGTTTATGGAGATGTTGGTAAGTGTGTTATAATAAGTTTTGAGTGGTCCAAACAGGAATTTTCCCAGCTTTCACCCAGGGATATTTCCATTTCCAGCCCTCAGTCTGCTGCCAGCAAGGGAATAGGATGAGGCAAAGTAAAACAGGGGGAGAGGATAGGGGAGCGGTGGGAGTTATCTTAGTTTTCACTTTTACTTCTCAGAGTGCGTGACTATAGTTGAAGGCGGGACTAGTTAGCATAGTAGGGTGCAAACGTTGTTTGGTGTGTAAGACTGAGTTGATCTCAGGGAAGGAAATCACCTATAAGTAGGTTATTAGATAAATCAGAATCTCATTGCTCAATGCTATTTGACTCAGCTTAATACTTTTTAAAAAAAGCTGCTCTTTTTTACTTTTAATTTTCACTAATATTTCTGCTCATAATCTAAACCCTTGTCCTTCCTTAATTTAGTTATTATTACTTATAACTTAGTTTTTAATGGATATTCTTTTTTTAAGTATATTTATTTTGAGAGATGGAATGCATGTGCAAGTGGGGGAGGGGTAATAGGGAGTGGAGAGAGAGAAAAAGAGAGAGAGAGAGAAAGAGAATGAATCCCAAGCAGGCTGTTAGCACAGAGCCCAGACATGGGCTTAATCTTTTGAACTGAGATCATGACCTGAGCTGAAATCGAGAGTTGGATGCTTAACTGACTGAGCCATCCACGTGCCTCTATTCTTAATGTATGAGTGGTTATGTTTCCTTGGTCTCCCACATCCACATATTGGGCACAAAGACTTACCTTTTCTTGGAAACCTTATGAGCTATTGCTTACTTTCTAGATTTAACGAATCAGTGAATGTCTTGCTTCTTTTCTGACTTTGTATTGTGAGATTGTCTGTTGTTTGGTTTCTGTTTCCTTCAAACAAATTCTTTTCTCCTACTCCTAAACCTCTCCCCGTTGACCCACATTCACAGATGTCATAAAGGTGGCTCTTACTTTATTTGGTCTTATTGCTTATCAATTATTTCTTTTATTAACTTACTCAAAATGCACATATACATATAGCAAAATTGGTTTGATCTTCAACTGATAAACCTCAGGCTCCCCTACCACCATAACAAATTTGTGCTATGAGGAAGTGGTAGCAAAAGTTATCATCTTAGTAAGAACTTTAGAATGAGAAAAATACTAGGAGTTGAATCAGTACTTATAGTGCCTTAAAGATCCAGCTGTTTTTTTCTGGGTCCTCCCTCTTCTCATTTTTAAATGAATGCTTGCAAATACCTGTTTTACACTTAGAGATTTAGCAAGTCTAATGAAAAAGAATCCGTGAGTTCATAAACCAGTGGATAATAAGAGATTGTCCTTTTAGATTCTTCAAGTTCTTGGCGCTTGCAGATTTGAAAAATGTCAAAGAAGCTCAAGCCATTCTTTATTTTTTATTTTTTTAGATTTTAAAGTAATCTCTACACCCACCTTCGGGCTTAAACTCACAGCCCCAAGATCAAGAGTCGCACGCTCTTCCAACCAAGCCAGCCAGACGCCCCCAAGCTATTCTTTTTCTTAGTTCATTGGCTAATTGGCATTTTTGAGAATAGCATATGCTTGCTTCTTATTTAGAAAGCAATTTATTCCAAATGCTTGACCAGTTTTATCTGTCTACACCTTTGGGTACTGCTCTCATTCTGTGGTCATGTCTTATTCTTTGCCTCTTTGGAGAACATTTATTTCCTATACCTTCACTTTCATGTTTAGTCATTGCTAAAATCAACATCTTTGTTTCTCCTGTTACCTTAACCACCTAACCATAAATGGAGATGGTTAGTAAAGCACAACTGTTTTCACTTCTGCAAAAGGACTTAAAAAAAAAACCCAAAACCTATAAAAGTTACTGGATTTTAGTTTGGAAAATACAGCCATATGCTAACAAATTGAAGGGAGGTGTAAGAAGCGTCATTCATCTAAGTGCTTGAAGGAATTCGGGAAGATGTGATAACATAGGATGTTCACAGAGCTGGGTGTGTGGCAACCTTTGGTTAAGAACATTTTATAGCATAAAGAGGGGAAGAGAAAGGAATTCTAAAATAGGAAGGGAGATGAACATTTTGGTGGCTATACTCAGTTTAGTTTAGGATATTACAAAACAGGTAGTAAAAGATAGGTCAATTCTCAGTTTGAGAGGGCTCTCTGGCTGGGAGAATAGCTTCAGAACGCTCTCACAAGCTCTTTTTTTGTTACTATTTTCCTTTTCTAGACTTGGGAAACAGGTGTCCAGTTTCAGAGAGACTCATGGCAAAGAGAGGTCTGTTGCACACACCCTTCCCCCTCCCCTTATTTCTGCACTTGCCCCAGGCTCTGTTATGCACACTTCTTTCTACTCCTGTGGAGATGACTGACTCGGTTAGACCCTCAATCCAGGGAGCTCCAGTAGATTTGATACGTAAATTTTCATTAATAAAATGCTTATTAGCACATCTCCTGCAGAAGCCAAAAGCTGCCATAGGTGCGTTTTGTGGCTTCATTCTTACCCTGCAGTTGGCTTTCTTGGGTTTCAGCTCTGGCTAGCAGGCCGCAGTCGTGATGGCAGGGTTGATGACGTCTGTACATATGGAGAGAATCAAAGGACATTTTTGTTTATCAGTCCCTTTTCTTCTGCCTCCTGGTTTAACCTCACCTGCTTCTTAGGGTTAGGTGTTGGGAAGCAAAATTCAGGGCTTGGGACAGTGATGGAGGCCACCACTCCCCACCTCCTTTGGCAGGAAGATTGCCCAAAAGGGCACTTTGGGGAAGGGGGGGCTGGTGCATGAGTAGTCCTTTTTGGCTTTATAACTATATGGGCTTGAAAGTTAGAACTTAAAAGGGTTTTAGGTTTTATAAATCACTCCCCTAATAAGAATCTTCTCTTTGAGAAAAATATGAGTTTTTATTTAGGGTTCTGTAGAGACCAAAGCAGAATTGTGAGGTAGATAAAATTTAATATTGGTTTCTTCCCCACGTATTTTCAACATCTGCCCTCATTCTTGCATTCCCCTGACAGATGTTGATTGAACGTCCGCTGGGTGCCAGGCACTGTGTTGTTTCTACAGCTATAATGGTAAATAAAAGCAGACACAGCCTTTGCTTACCCAAAGCTTATAGACTCTTGTGATGTCTCTGAAACATTTTTTGAGTATAATCTATAGTAAAAAAATAATTTTACATTCGACCTACATGTGAATGTGTGTGTGTGTGTGTGCACATGCACATATGTACACACACACCCCTGAAAAATAGTTTTATGAAAGAAAACTTACCCTTACTTGTGGTACATTTTGATTTTCTATTCTGTTCTGTGAAAAAATAATTCTAGTTGTAGAGGCAGTTTTTTAAACACTGGTCTGGTGTCTCTCATATCTGTTACTACAGATTGGCATGCTAGGGTTTGTTCCTGCTGTTTCGTCTCTTTGGGCGTTAGGATTTCTCATGCTGGGTCTTCCATGGAACACAGCTTTCTCCTCTCCTAGTTAAACTAACCTGGTTGGACTTACATTATCCCAGGATCTTCTAGCCTTCTAGCTAAATTTCGGAACTATTTCTAAGCTGTTTTCTAACCTAAACTATTCTAAACTACTTTTTCGGTTTTAAAAAAAATTTTTAATGTTTATTTTTGAGAGAGAGAGAGAAAGAGAGACAGAGAACGAGTGGGAGAGGGGCAAACAGAGAGGGAGACACAGAATCTGAAGCAGGCTCCAGGCTCTGAGCTATCAGCACAGAGCCTGACATGGGACTTGAACCCACGAACTGCAAGATCATGACCTGAGCCGAGGTCAGATGCTTAGCTGACTAAGCCACCCAGGCACCCCTACTTTTTAAGTTTTTAATGGGTTCCATTGGATTAGTGGGTTACCTCTCCAGAACATTTGCAATTTAAAGAGAGTCTTCTGAGTGTTAGAATTTCACTGAAGCTTCATGTGTGACATAGAACTGTAGTGATTCAGCTGGCCACTTGGTGATTTGGGGCAGAGAAATCTTCTAACATCTCTGAAATTCCACCACACACAGGCTCTTGCCCACCCATACTAAATCTAGTGGTGCTTATCATGCCACATTTAAAGAATTTTACATTTTAGAAAGATCTTTGCTACCATTTCCCCTCTTTTTTGCTAGTGTCATGAACTTAACATTTTCCTTATATTCTCCCTAAACACTGTTGGTGCTGAGGAAAGTCAAATACTAATAATTACTTGGGTATATTTACTAGTCTCTGTTAGACGTAGAGAAAAAAGTAGATGTTGGTAGAAATTAATAAGAGAACGAATACAAAATAAGTAGAAATTTAAGTATATATAAGCTATACCATTTTCATCTTAATATTTTAAACCTCATTAAGTATTCAGTTACTCAGATTTCTAATTATGTCATAAATGTTTCTGCTTTCAATGTGATATTAATTAAGTCTTTAGTCTGTGTGTGTGTGTGTGTCTGTGTGACACATCATACCACAGAAATGAATCAGCAAAATTCAGGCTGTTACATCTATATGTAACATATATAATGTATGTATAATGTTACATACATATATATAAGCTAATTTGTCCTGTACTATTTCCTACAACCTGGATCCTGCTGATGCATCCCTGTGGTGTAGTGTGAGAGTCTTCCAACTTTGTCTTTTTCAACACTGTTTTGGCTGTTCTATGGCCTTTGCATTTCCATATACATTTTATTTTTTTATTTTTTGAGAGAAAAATGTAAGTGTGAGTGGGGGAGGGACAGATGGAGAGGAAAAGAGAGAGAATCTTGAGCAGGCTCCATGCTCAAGGAGGAGCCAGACGTGGGGCTCGATCTCACAAACTACGTTATCATCACCTGAGCTGAAATCGGACCCTTAAGCCACTGAGCCACTCAGGCATCCTATTATTTTCTTCTTAAAAAAATAGCGGCCATCCTAATGAGTGTTGAGTGGTATCTCATTGTACATTTCTCAAATGATTAGTGATGTTGAGCATCTTTTCATTGTAGGTTTCTTTTTGTATTTGTCCTTTATGTGTTTGAACGTATGCTGCTTTTCCTAGTTTACATCATAAATGTGTATTGAATTTTTTTCAAATGTGATGATTATATGGTTTTTATATGTTGAATTTTATTTTGATAGGGAGTTAAGTTACTTACATTCTAGCTTGATTTATTTGAAGTATTTTTTAATTGAAAATTTTATTAAGATAATTATAGATTCACAAATACTTGCATGAAGTAATATGGAGATATCTGTGCACACGTTACTCATTTCTCCCCAAAGGTAATATTTTACAAAGACTACAGTATAAGTTTCACAAACAGAATGACATTGATACAATTCACTGATCTCATTCAATATTCTTGTTTAACTTGTCCTCATTTATATGTGTGTATTTAGTTCTATACAATTTATCACTTGTGTAAGTTCATGTATCCACCACCACAGTCAAGAGACTGCACAATTCTGTCACAAGAGTCCCTTGTGTTGCTCATAATTTTATGACAACACCTACTCACCTTCTACTTCTAAGTCCTGGCAACCACTAATCTGTTCTCCATTCCTAAAATTCTGTCATTTCAGAAATGTTACATAAATGGCACAGTACGTAACCTTTTGAGATTGGCTTTTTTTTTCCCATTCAGCATAATTCCTTGGAGATTCATTCAAGTTGTTGTATGAGTTCAGTATCTCTGGAAATTGTTCATTTTACAGTTCCCTGGTGGCCATTCTTTGCCTCCCATAATAGAGGATCACCCTATGCATGAGCAGCTGGTATGCCCCCAAAGACTCAAGAATACCCATGTGTTGATTTCTAGAGCTCTTTCGTAGATGGCTTCCTCCTCCCTGGCACTTTGCCTTGCAAATTTCCCCTGCGTGGGACTCCCATAATCCTCATCTCTCATAGCCGGTCTCAGCCAGTCCTGGGCGTTTTGCTTGGATTCCTTCGTTCTGTTCAGCAGTCTGGAGGCTGCCTCCAAGCCCAAAGCTGGAGTGATAGAGGGCTCATCTTGTTTTTCCCTTCTGTCATGGATCAGAGTCGTGTACTGTGATTTTCCAGTGTCTGAAAACACTAGTTTCATGTATTTCGTCCAGTTTTCTGGTTCTTTATGTTGGGATGGCAAGTCTGGAACCAGTTACTCTCACATGGTCTCTCAAATGTTTTCATTTTCTTGGTACACATTGCTAAGCTTTTCTTGCTCCAAGGTGGTACAAAGGTGATACAAATGTTCACACATATTATCTTCTGGGTCTTTCATATTCTTTAGCACTTTGGATTTATCTGGAAATAATTTTGGTGTGAAATGTGATGGTAGAGGTCTGGTTTTATTTTTTGCAAATCGTTGAGCATTTGTCTTTAGCAATTACTATTTTTTTCCATATACAAGGTTATTATATGTATGTAGGTCTGCTTAATTGGTTTAGTTGATTTTTTAAAAAAATTCGGGACCAATCAAATACAATTTCTCTCATTTTATAATACATTTGCATTATGTAGTTTCTCTTCTCCTTTTTGCCTCTCCCAATCTCTGTTATTTGCCACTTACCTTGTCTTAGAATGTTTTTGACATTTTTTAAAGAAATTAGCTGCTCAGGAGAATTTTTAAAAGTGTGTGTGTTTTTGTTTTACTCAAATGTTAAGTACTTTTTTTCTTCATTAATTGTGCATTCTAGATATCATACCATATCAGAACATACAGACTTACCTCATTCATTTTACTGGGTATAATATTTTATTATATGAACTTTCCACAATTCTCTTAACCAGTTTCTTGTTGAGAGGCATTTGTTTATTTATTTATTTTTACCAGGAGAGTGACTTTAGGATCATGTTGTCAAATTATTCTTAAATTGATTTTGGTTGAGGTTCCATTGAGCTCTGAAATAATTTAGGGGAAAATAACTTTATAGTATTGATCTTGGTTCCGAGTATTTTTAAATACTTACCTACCTTTTGATGCCAAACTGACTTCCAGAAAGGCTGGGTTTTTGTTTTTTGTTTTTTAATTTTATTTATTTATTTGGAGGGGGGGTGAGAGAGAGTGCGTGCACATGTGCAAGCGGGGAAGGGGCAGAGAGAGGGAAAGAGAGAATTCTAAGCAGACAGTGCAGAGCCCTATGCGGAGTTCGAACTCAGGAACTATGAGATTGTGACCTGAGCTGAAACCAAAAGTCAGGCACTTAACCCACTGAGTCACCTGGACACCCCCAGGAGGGCTGGTTTCATATTACCACCAGAAATGGTATATCATTGGTGTTTTAGTTTGTATTCCTTTTTATTTATGGTAGAATTAAACTTTTAAAAATATGTTTAAAGCTATGTGTTTGTATTTTTGTGCCATTTAAATACTCATAATTTTAGCACATTGATCATCTTTTTTTTCTTTCCCCTGTTGAGTCTGTACTGTTTAGTACTCTTTCAGTTGTAGTGGGAGAAAAAAAAGCCAGTTGAATTAGCTGAACCAGGGGAGGAATTTAATGGTTGGTTTAATTAGTAAGTTGAATAATTAATTAGTAATAATTATTAAGTTGAATGAATGAATGAATTAAATTGATTTAGCTGAGGGTAGATCTACATTTAAGATCTTAAATGATGTTTTAGGACGCTCTCTCTCTTTCCTTCTGTGTCCCTTTTCCTTCATCTTTTTGTCCTGCTTTCCTTTTTGGCTTCATTCTTGTTCACAGGTTTGTCATTGGCTTCGTTCTTGGTCACAATTTTTTGCTCTTATAGAGATTTCTGGAATTTTCTAGGTTGCTCTTTAAAAAGAGAAGAGATGATGGTCATTCTCAGAACCCATTTTAACTGCCCCTAGAGAACATTGACCTAACCTGGGTACATGCTGATTATAGGGCCAACCACAGTGTATGTGGTAATTGGGTATTTTGATTGGTCCATCCTGTGATTAATACCCTCATAGAATCATGCTAAGTAGAGAAGTTTGCAGAAGGAAGAGATTTAGGACAGACCACAAAACAGAACAAAACAAAATATACAACTCCGTTGTAGTTTTTAAGAGCTCTTTATATTTTAAAGATATGTAAGGTTAACCTTTCAGATTTCATGAAGGCTGGGATTTTTGTCTGTTTTGTTACCAGATCCTGAGCCTGGATAAAGCCTCACACATGGTGTTCAGTAACAATATAGTGATTACATAAATAAGGATATTAATTTTATTTATAATTATTTTGATATTCAGAAGGTTGAATTTCATGTAGCCTAATTTATCAGTTTTTTTCTTTTCTGATTTTTTTTTCCTTTTGCTTTTATCTCCAGAAACTTTTTATATGACAGTCTTGTTATATTTTAAGCCGTTTTCAAAGAGTTAGCACAAAGATTACATTCAAACATATATTATTCACATTTTTGGTTAGATAATTTGTGACTTTTTCCTGGATCTACAAGTATACTGTGCTTCATGCAGCAGAATTTGAAACTTCATTTTTTACATAAATGTAATGATTTAAAATCTGCTGCTCACTGTATCAAGAAATGTTATGCTGAATGGTTTAAAAAAATTATTTTTTAATCCAATTGGTCTCTTTGTTAATAACCAAATATGTTTGGTGAATTGTATTTTCTTCTTTTTTTTTTTTTTTACGTTTTTTCTTAATTTATTTTTGAGAGACAGAGTGAGACAGAGCACGAGCAGGAGAGGGGCAAAGAGACAGGGAGACACAGAATCCGAAGCAAGCTCCAGGCTCTGAGCTGTCAGCATACAGCCTGACATGGGGCTCGAACCCACAAACCATGAAATTGTGACCTGAGCTGAAGTCAGAAGCTCAACTGACTGATCCACCCAGGCACCCCAAGTGAATTGTATTTTCATATACAAAAGACTTTCGGGTAATTCCAGTGACATAGGTTCAAAGTCCTATGAGATGGAGGAAAGCTAAATAGATATAAGACTCAGATCTTACATCCTGAGCTGCCTATCAATACTCATAGCTCCAGCGAAGAGACGATGGGCACTGTGTTAGGGTGGTGGCAGAGGAAGTGGTGAGGGTGAGAGAGAGCACCAGCCTGGCCTGGCCTGCTGAGGAATGCTGGGTCTGAACAGAGCTCAGTACCACCAATGTCCCTAGAGTGCTGGACTTTCTGTGAGGGAATAAGACTTTCTGTAAATACATTGTTAAACGTGACTCTTCAATTACTAAAACAATCACGGTGATTAAAAACTTCAGTGTGGGGCACCTAGGTGGTTCAGTCGGTTAAGCATCCTACTTCGGCTCAGGTCATGATCTCACAGTTCATGGGTTCGAGCCCCGCATCGGGCTCTGTGCTGACAGCTAGCTCAGATCCTGGAGCCTGTTTCAGGCTGTGTCTCCCTCCCTCTCTGACCCTCCCCTGCTCACGTTGTCTCTCTCAGAAATAAATAAAACATTAAAAAAATAAAAATTAAAAAAAAAACTTCAGTGTGTTGAATATTCAATAATTAAATGATAAGGGTTTATTGTATCAGAATTTCTTCAAGTAGGCCTCCTTTTGAAAGACTTTTGTTCTGAGTTTTTTAAGAAAGTGTTATATTTTGAGAATACTTTATTAAAAAGCTGAAACAAAACAAAGGGCGGGGGGAGAGACAAACTGACAAAGAGACACTTAACTATGAAGAACAACCTGATGGTTACCAGAGGGGAGGAGAGGTGGGAGGATGGGTGAAATAACATAGGGGATGGGGATTAAGGACTGTGCTTGTCATGATGAGTGAAGGTGATGTCTAGAACGGTTGAATATTGTACACTTGAAACTTAACACTATGTTTACTGGAATTAAAGTAAAGCACTTATAGAGAACATGATATCGACATTTATAAAGGAAATCCTGGGGGTGCCTGGATGGCTCAGTTGTTTAAGCATCCGACTTGGGCTGGTCATGGTCTCATGGTTCGTGGGTTCGAGGCCCGCGTCAGGCTCTGTGCTGACTGCCAGCTCGGAGCCTGGAGTCTGTTTCAGATTCTGTGTCTCCCTCTCTCTCTGACCCTCCCCTGCTCATGCTCTCTCTCTCTCTCTCTCAGAAGTAAATAAAATATTTAAA